>NW_027464588.1:19995357-20295714 GCF_043290135.1 Rhipicephalus microplus
CATGTGGCTCCGTAGCGTTGCGAACTAAAGTGAGGTTCGGAGTTGTGTCTCGACATGTCAATGGGCCGCATCTACTCGGCACTGATGGGTCTGTGATGACTGTTAACTCTAGGTCTGCCGCTTCTCGCCATAGACTTTCCTTTTTTGTTGTTGTAGTGGTAACCCCATGTGCGGTAGGGAGCGTTGAAGTCTCCAGCAACAATTAGCGAAGAATCTCGAACTATTTTGACGGCTTTGGTAAGTAGGGACGTGAATCTTTGCTTTATTTCCTTCGGACTGGTGTAAAAATTGAGAATAAGTATGCTTTCCCGATTGTGAATCCAAAAGTCTGGAATGATTTCCGTCAAGATGTGTTAAATTTTGCTACCTGTGATCTTCAGATTGTGGCTGCCGTATGTAGGACTTTTACAAACTAGGGTTACGACACCCCTCCCGCAATCGACATTCTTTACCTCCGAACAATGTCCGGGCCAAGTGACGTTGAGTATGAGCGTTTCTTGGAGTAAGGTAACGTGCGGTTTCTCGGGGTGAGACAAAATAAATTGCTGTTGGGCCATTTTTTGTGATTAGCCCCAGCAGGTAATTTTATTGCCACATTTTAAGTTTACTAGTTTGTGCTGCTGTGGTGCTTTGACTGGGATTGATTATTTAGTTCAGTAAGACTGTTAGACTTTATGCACTGAACAAAAGGTTTAGGGGCCGTGGGAGCCAGAGCAGGAACCACCATATTGTTCAGATATGCTTCAATCTGGCGAATTTGCTGGTTGGTGGGCTCACCCATAGCTACAATACCTGACTAAAATTGTGTCTTTTGTTTATCTGCCCCACGCTATCGCTGAGTGCTGTGAGCATTTCTTTTACTTCAGACTTTGCCATCGTAGGCAGTTGTTCACGTGGAATTAAGGCTCACTTCTTAGGCATGGGTTTCTCATTGGCAATGAGCAAACATGGGATATGCAAAACTTTTATTACTAATCAATTGTAGTTATGAACCACAAATAAAGTTTCATAAGCTTTCGGCAAAAAACATTTTTGTTTAATTTCTAGAAATCACAACTCATCTGATTTAAAGGATACACTTTACATAAGATTGTCCGAAAAACTTGCACTATTATACTGCTGAAAAAAGAAAGTATTGAGCTTGATGTCTCAATAAATTGCTTCATCAGTAGTACATCGTCGTCAGAAAACGTCAAGCTGTATTTTTCAAGGGTTCTGCGTGAAGACTCCCATAGTGGAGTATTCTGTGCTCTAAATCAATAACCCCTTATTATAACCCCCCCCCCCATACATATAGCGCGACGGCTCAGTGCTCTCCCAATATTTGAGTATGAAGTACTCAAAATCATTAAACATTTTTTTCTAAACACACACGCATCACCGACTCTCCCTGAGTTTAGTAGTCTAAATCATTAACCACTTTTTTTAAACACACCAACATCAGCGCCTTTTAGCGTATCTATCTATCTAGCCGCCTACGACGTTTAGCTCATCTGGCCGTTTCGATAATGGTATCGATACCAAAATTGGTATGGCATAACATGACTATATGATGAGCATAGGTGACTACTCATGACATGAAAATCATTACAGGTACTTCACGAACGGCATTATTTACAATTCATGGTACTGCTGCTCTTGCGGTGGTTTCGTACACAGGACATGTAGCAAAACTGGTATAGTGTGACATGACTGCATGGCGAACACAAGCGGCAGACCGTAATATAAAAATTATGAGATGCGTGTCATGAAAAACATGACTACAAGCCACGCTTATGATGTGCTTGAGGCCGTTCCGCTAGCTTCACATATACAAAATTTGATATTACGGGGTGTGAATGGATGACGAAGGTATGTGGCTGGCACAAACATGATAATAGTGAGATGCGTTTCATGTAACAATTTTACTACACGAGCTTCACATGTACTGAATTCGCTATTGCGTGGCTAGAACGAACGACATGCGTAAGTGACGTGTCAAAACATGATAATAATAACATGCGTGTCATCAACAGCCTGACTACATGCCGCACTTCTAAGGCACCAATAAACTTTGACGTGACCCGGTGCGCGTGCACCGAGCGTTTGTTTCGTCGGGTAAGGCCGCTGATGCCACGCCAGGCGCTGATCTGCCTGCCATATATCGCAGGCGCGCCGCGCTGCGTTGCCCTGACGCTTGCGCAATTGAGCGCGCCCGGCGCCCCTCCACCACGAAAAGGGCCAGACGCGGTGCTGTCTGGGTAACGTCATCGGCGCAAAATGCAGCATCTTGCATTTCGCGCTGATTGCTGCCGGGCCGCGCCAACGGACGCTGGTCGCGCCGTATGCACTTGGCGTCAGACTATAAAGTGCTCGCATTTTGCTAGCACAGCATCACTGCGCCCAGCGTGCGCGCGCGTCAAAGATGCATCAGAGTATATTGGGCCCTTCATGATGCGCTCGACGCCGTTTCACTTGCTTCACATATACCAAATTTGGTATGGTATTACGGGACCTGAACGGACGACCAAGATGTGTGATTGGTGCAGACATGATAATCGTGAGATGCATGCCACATAAGAACATGACAACCTTCCACGCTCATAATGGAATTGCGGCCGTTTTGCTAGCTCCACATATACAAAATTTCCTATGAAGTGGCGTGAATAGATAACAAAGGTACATGACAAGTCCAAACATGATAATCATGATATCGAAATCATGTACGGCATAATTTAACTTCGCCTCGTAGCGTTGTGCTTATTTTAAAGTGAAATATCAACCTTCCTCCTTCGCGCTTCGCATGTCATTGATTGCGACTGTACGTGGGATCTGCCAATTTTTAGGGGCGGAGCTCCTTATAACGGCACCCATTTGTCCCTTGTAGCCGTAGTAGTGTGCAACCAGTTTTACATTTTGACCTCCAAGGTGATGCCGGTGAGAGATTTCTTCTGTGCGTTGTTGAATAATAAAAGATAGTGTTCAATGTACGTGCCAATGGCTGCTAAGAGGGAATGGGAGACAGGAGAATTCGGCTTTTAGTTTACGCGCACGCTGCGAATATTTTATTGTTCAACAATGCACAGATGACAAGAAAGGGTCTAGGGTATACTCGCTGGGCGTAACCACCTAGGTATCAGAAAGGTTTAGCGAGCGTTAGGCCGCAGTGCCATGAATACAGTGAACTAGTTTATACCATGAACATGAGGTGGTTAAAGGTGGGCAGTAGACACGAAGCGCAAGCCGTAAAAAAGTGTGCATGTGCCTCCTCTCATTCAGTCCTTGGAATGTCCGCTGGATGACAGTGCTTCTTTATAAGGAATATATGATGAAAAGATGCGAGATGCTGGTACATGGAGTGTTGAATAGGTGGACGAACGGACACACAGACAGATGCATGGACGGACGCATGGATGGCTGCACGGATGAATGAATGCATGGACGAACGCAGGAGCGTATGCATAGACGAAAGCAAGGACGGACGCACAGATAACCGTGCGGACGCACGTACGGGCGGCCTAACAGACGCACGCATGGATGGACGGAAGCAAGAATGAATGGACGGACGGATGCTTCGCCCCACTATTCATCATTCACTCCATGGATATGCTGCCATTTTTTATTAATGTGGCACTGAGTTGATCTGTCATGCGGCACTGGGACAGCAACGTTCTCAGGTTGGCTTTGCTTTGCTTTCAGTGTCCATACGCTGTTAGCTGCTGGCACAGCGCTTCCTGTTGCACCAAGGAAATTCCCGCACGAACGCTTGCATATTTCTTTTTAGGTACTCATTTTCGCGATTTGATGCCGAAGGTGCACCTTAACAGGGGCCACAGCACATACTTTTTTCGTTTTATGCAACAACTGTTGCATTTTATCGTAATGTCCAGTCGACCTGACCTGGCACAGATGTGTTGAACAATCATATAGCTGAGACAGCTCCTGCTTTATTGTTTCCATTGGTTCCCCCAGCCCACCATGCTCGCTCAGGTTGGTTGTCCTGGAGCTCGTTAACGGCTTTTTTTTAATGCGAAGCATTTCTTGGTGAACTTCGGCGACTTTGAGCGTATCTATCTATCTAGCCGCCTACGACTTTCAGCTCTCCGAGCCGTTACAATAATGGTATTGATACCAAACTTGGTATGGTATAACATGACTGATGAAGAACATATTTGACTAGTCATGACATAAAAATCATGATATGTATGTTATGAATGCCATGATTTACATTTCATAATCCTGCAGCTCTTGCGGTTATTTCCTTCACATGGTATGTTGCAAAGCTGGTATGGTATGACATGATTGCATGGGGAACACAAGCGACCGACCCTAACATGAAAATCATGGCATGCGTGTCATATAACAACACGACTACATGCCACACTCATGATGTGCTCGCGGCCGTTTCGCTAGCGTCACATATACCAAATTTGGTATTACGGTACGCAAATGTATGACGAAGGTATGTGAATGGTGCAAACATGATAATCATTAGATGCGTGTCATGTAACAACATGACTACATGCCACGCTCATGATGCACTCGCGGCCGCTTCGCTAGCTTCGCATATACAAACATTGTGTAACGGGACGTTAATGGATGACGAAGGTACGATACTGGTGCAAACATGATAATCATGAGATGCATGTCATGTGAGAGCAGGACTACATGCCACAGTCAAGGTGCCAATACATTTCGACGTCAGGCGTTGCGCGTGCTCACCGACGTTCTTTTCGTCGCGTCACGCCGCCGGCATTATGACGACAGGCGCCAGTTTCGCCATATACTCGCAGGCGTGTGCCGCGCTGCAGTGCTTTGACGCTTGCGCGTTTTAGCACGTCCGGCGTTCCTCCGTCACAATAAGGGGAAGACGCAGGGTTGTTTAGGTAACGCATCGGCGCAAATTTTCCGCCTGTTGCCGTCAAGCCGCGGTGACGAACGCTGGTTGTACCGCTCGCGCATGGCGTCGGACTAAAAAGTTGTCGCGTTTTTCTAACGTAGCATCACTGTGCCCAGCGTGCGCGCACGTCAGCGCTACACATGAGTACATTGGGCCCTTCATGACGCGCTCGTGGCCTCTTTGCTAGCTCTACATATACCAAATTTGGTGTTACGGGACGTAAATAGATGTCGAAATACATGACAGGTGCAAACGTGATATTACTGACACGCGTGTAATGTAGGAACATGACAACATGTAAGAACATGACAACGCGAGCGCGCTAGTAGCGTGCTCGCGGCCATTTCGCTAGCTCCACTTATACTGAATTTCGTATCACGTGACGTGAATAGATGAAGATAAACAAGACATCCAAACATGATAATCATGACATGGAAGACATGTGTCACAGGTCCCGTTAGTTAGGAAGGCGATTGCCGGGCTAATTCCAAGGGCCGAAGTATTGCCCCCCCCCGAACTGCACCACGAAGGCGCGGACAATTTAGAAGAGGTCCTATTTGGCGTGCCAGCGGACGCCGGCAGTGGTACAAAGAACGAGTCAGAACCGAGAGTTC
Source organism: Rhipicephalus microplus (assembly GCF_043290135.1). NCBI lineage: Eukaryota > Metazoa > Arthropoda > Arachnida > Ixodida > Ixodidae > Rhipicephalus > Rhipicephalus microplus. The sequence goes on from NW_027464588.1 coordinate 20,000,851, forward strand.
ATAAACAAAACAAAATTATATTCTAAAATATGGCAGATCAATCGATACACAAATATGCACACTCGACAAAAGTTGAATACGATATGTCCCCAATCAAACAAAGTACTACACAGTACAATCAGCCACACTCGAAACAACGGACACAGAAACCATACGCGCTACAATGCAATCACATGCATCGAACAACCAAGACACTTAAAGACTAAAGAGTTCGAAAACCTATTTAGTCCAAAGTCTTTGGAACAAAGTCTGAATGATATTCTTCCAAGAATCATTCACTCAAAGTCCAGCACTGTTGTCATTCCGCTGCCCCCGAAGTTTCTCTTCCAGGAAAGCTCGTGTGTTCAATTGGCCGCTCTGCAAGCACCAAGCTTCTTCGCCGGTAACACGTCAGCTTCCCACGCGCTGCTGCTGCAACGCGTCTTCGCTCGCTGGCCGTAGACACACTCTTCTGCTTGTAGCACGAGTCTTCAACCCTCAGGTGGGAATGCTCTTCATTACCTGCTCTGTAAGCGTTTATGTTTATAAGAAGGAAAGGAAGAGAAAAGTGAGCCCCGTAACAGTCTGCATCGGGGTGCGATACCTCAACAGTAGCTCACCAGGGATGGGGATGAGGAGAGATTAAAAGGATAGAAATAAAGGTGTAGAGAAAGGGAAAGAGATGCGCTAAGCCAGTGAGCGGGGACATATCGAGGGGATAGGAGAGATATGAACTATGGAAACACGGTCACAGGAGTCCGAGGACGGGGCACCACTGGCGAGAGCCCTTGTCGGTGTCACGAGTTGGCGTAGAGCAAGTCCAGTAGGTCAGAGCTACGATGTCGTCAGAGATTGGCGTCAGGAGATGACGTAGGGCGAGCCCAGTCGGCCAGAGCTACGCTGACGTCGGAGATCGCGAGGGCACAACCGGTCGGTGCGGAATCCAGAGAGCGTGTCTCGCCGACAAGGCGGTACACCCTACGCAACCTGGTACAAACTTCCTTCTCCTGATCTCCCTTCTCCGCTGCTCGCTTAAATACCTTTCGCGCTTGATTCCAGAAAATTCTAATAGTTTTGTTGGCGCGATGCACAGCCAAGGCTGGGGAAAGAGCGAGACGTTTCGAGGGCCGTCCGCGACACGTGACGCAGTTCTGCATTACCACGCTCCTTTTCTTCGAGAACCTTCCAGGGCTGGTTGGCCGCCGATGTGAGGATGTGAGGAGGTTGGTCGGTGAAACTACGCTTCCGAAGGGGGGGGGGGGAGACGACGCGCCCAGGGAGTCTTTGGATGCTTGTTTTTTTTTTTCTCTATGGTTGACCTTGCGGCGACTCTCTGGCGCTGTGTCACCAGAATTCGGGCGCGCGCCCTTCTTCTTTTTGAGTGCTTGTTTGTGACATCATGTACCACATCATTTTCCTCTACCACGTACGTTGTTCTGATCTTAAGTCGTTTTCACTTCATGTCACCCACCCATCGTAATTGTGGTAGTTTGTTTCGCCACCACGGCGCAATGCTTTAGAGTGGCATATCCACCTTTCTTATTCCTGCTTCGCATATCTTCGATTCCCACTGTGCGTGGGATCTGCCAATTTTTTTTCTGCCTGGACACTTCCGAGGCTTCTTGTGGCACCGAGGATGGGGTGTGCTTCCCACCCTCGACCGCCTCGAAAGGCGGAGAATGGTACAGTCAGCAACATGTACAAACTGCTCCCTTCGGGAAACGAATCATCAATTTTTGAGGCATTCTGTGATTGCTCGTGTTTTATGGTGAGCCGTACATGCTGGATTTCGCTCCCTCAGTGTGAATCACTTTGTTTCTTCTAGGCGCTGTCCTTGAGGCCGCTTCGCTTGTCTTCTGCAGCCGCCACGCAACCGCTGCGTGGCGGTTGCAGTGGGCCTGCGCCACCGCGCGCTCTTCTCGATCCTAGAGCGATTGTACTCGGAGTTGCTGTCTGTTAGGTCGGAGGAGCTCTTCTTCGGTGAAGAGGAATTTTTTCGGCACTGGTCTTGCCCTTTTGTGCCAGTCTGTGACGGATGAGTGAAACTTGTCTTTTGGCTAGCATGGTAGTGGTATGCTGATGTGTCGATGCGACGTCAGAAATGACATGCCAACAAGAAAATAAAAAAAATCTACATATTCATGTTTACTTGTGCGTCTTCTTTTACCTTGCAATATTCATATGTGTATCTGTCCTTTTCTGACATTTTTGTGTGGCTGAGTTTTTGTGAACCATCTAAAGTGCACGTTCTTTCCACGTCATTTCACATCTATGTTCATGTAAATGAATTATGTCTTGTCATCATCCTCATTGTATGTCTAAGAAAAAAATTTGCGTTGAACCTTTATTGACGTATGTGACAATAAATTTTTAAAACAAATATTAAGCGTGATTTTGCCGTTTTAAGGCCCACGGGATGGTTCTGTGCTCTTCCCTAGTAGAGTAACAAGTACTCCAGATCGTTAACTGCCATTCCTGAACACACTGCCGTGTGTTTTACGGACGAAGCTCCTCAAGCCATGGGTCGGGCGTCTGCGATGTATCTATGTATGTAGTAGTAGTAGTAGTAGTAGTAGTAGTAGTAGTAGTAGTAGTAGTAGTCATCGTCGTCGTTGTCAGAGTAGTAGTAGTAGTAGAAATTGTAGTAGTAGTAGTAGCAGTCGGTAGTCACCTCCGCGGTCGAACTAGAGCAGCGGCATGCAAGCACTCTTTTAAATGGAGGAGGGGGAGGGAACCCGCACTTGTCAATCATAAATAAAAAAGATTGTTGTTTCTAATGAAATAAGCTACAGAGACGAGTATCCGTGACTAAATCTTCAATAAAATTTGCCTTGAATTTGATGCTTACTGGAAAAAAAACTTGCAACACAAGGACGCACTTTGAGCCCTAAAGGTTGCCACAAACTTGTTGGGCGTAATCTTCTTGGTTTTAGCAAGCTTTAGCAAGGGTTAGGCTGCATTGTAATGAACTAGCGGCGGATAATGGTGGACACTAGATATGAAACGCATGCCTTAAGAGACTGCGTGCGTGCCGCTTGCCTAGTCCGGCCGTGCCACCTCTCGCCTAGTGCTTGAAATGTCCGCTGGATGACGCAACTACTGTTTCATCGATATATGATCAAAAGTTGCGAATAGGTGGTACTTGGAGTGTTCACTATAGATGAACGGACAGATGGACAGACGCACGGACGGGTGGACAGACAGAGAGATGCACGGAAGAATGAATGGACGTATGCGCGGACTTATCCACGGACAGATGGACGGACAGATGCAGGGACAGATGCACGCACGGACCGTCCGTCCGTCTATTCGTCCGTCTATTTTGCTTCCGTCCGTCTATTCGTACAGAAGTACGAATAGACGGACGGAAGCAAAAACGAACAGACGGACAGAAGCAAGGACAGACTGTCGGATTCTTCACACCACTCATCATCATGCACTCCGTGGATATCCAATGGTTTTTGTTATTGCTGTAGCAATTATATGGACTCTCTCGACTGGATTTTGCCGCTGACGTTGGTGTCATCGTCATTCACCATATATGTATACACAGTTGTATATACGAAAATGCAAGCCCCGCCGCGGTGGTCTAGTGGCTAAGGTACTCGGCTGCTGACCCGCAGGGCGGGGTTTGAATCCCGGCTGCGGCGGCTGCATTTCCGAAGCAGGCGGAAATGTTGTAGGCCCGTGTGCTCAGATTTGGGTGCACGTTAAAGAACCCCAGGTGGTCTAAATTTCCGGAGCCCTCCACTACGGCGTCTCTCATAATCATATAGTGGTTTTGGGACGTTAAACCCCACATATCAATCAATTATATGAAAATGCAAGAAAAAAATCATCCTGAAACCGACTCCGGCACGCGAAATTATGCCTCCGACCTCTGAATTGTGAGTGCGTGGCGGCGTTGAGCCGCGAAGCCACTGAGCCACGAAGGAGAAACTTCTTCAAGGTTCAAACGGCAAGCTATTTATATCTTCCACTTCTCGCTGGCGATGGGAATCTCGGGAGAACTACACTTGTGTTTTCAGCATTACCAGCGCAAATGCACAATGAGCGTGTGCCACCTAGGGAGCCTTCATGTGCGCGCGTCTTCGTTTTTTTTAACAGAGAAGCGTCCACATGAAGGCTCCCTAGTGTCGCCACATTTTGCTTTTTGTGCCCATTTCGACATTCATTGTTCCATCATTGGACACATCGTCTGCCAGACAGTCTAGATGTTTGTGGAATGGGTTGAGTTTAAGCGTCAGTCAGAAAGACTGTAAAGTACACTACAGTTTTCTTTACACTTGAGCTTCATATGTAGGTCCATTTCAAGAGAGTAATCTTACGAAACTATTCCCAATGTGTTTTATCTGTGAGTCATTTGGGGACCTGTTGAGGACATTGATTAGATACTGGCATAGTCAAAACTACAGGGAAGTGTTCATATCCAAAAAAGTGGTTGGTTACATTCTAAGGAACTAGGGGTAGAAGCAATTGGGACGTAATAGTGAGATCTATGTATGAGTTGGTTTTCTTGGCGAAGCTAAAGTACGTTAGCTCTTTCTTATTCAATGGGCAGGCACAGGAACATAAAGGAACTGTTCAGTAAGGCAACCTCATGCATTGCAACGAGAATCTCCCCATAGACCATTATGTGCATTCAGGTCCGCAAGCGCCAGATAAGGTTCTGGTAGTTCGTCTATAAAAGAATAGAATTCATGCGGGTCAAGACTATGATGGTAAGATACGTAGAGAGAGCAGATGGTGACGAGTTTATTCATAAAAACTTCCAGAATAGCCACTACCGCGATGGTTGTTTGTAGTGGTAGATGTGTAGATGCTGTTCTTTAATTAAAAATTGCCTATGCCGTTGGATGACGCCAAAGAACCATCTTTGTTCTGTCGATGTATGTCATATTGACGCAGAAAATTGGTGTTCTTTTAAATGTGTTTCTTGTACACAAAGCACTTTGCGCGAATATATTTGTGTAGAGTTTTTGGACTTCATCAAGATTTCTAAGCAGTCCTCTGACGTTCCATTGTATAGTTTGTGTTTCCATTTCAGAGTAAAATATTACTGTGTGTACAAAAGAGAGTGACTCTTGTACGAAACAAAATAATGACTTATTTTACAAAGCCTTTGCGAGGCCCGGAGATCAACGTTTTGTGTCTTTTGGAGCGGTCGAGAGGCTCTCGTCACTGCTTTGGCGCTGTTAGTACCGTTTGACGAGAAGTTTCTATCTCATCTGCTGATGCGATGGACAGTCACTTTACCGAGCGTTGTTTACGCAAAGTTGGTTTCGTCAGGGCAGACGAAACCAAGCCAGAGGTAGAGTAGACCTCTTTGGATGCTGCTGTATGTCTCTTCTCTCTGTTGTCTTTCTAAGTTCAAAGTGCACTGAAAGAATACGACATCGACGGCTTAAAGGGCTTCACACCTATTAAAACCAAAAGAACGTATGTAACCAATTCTGTTATAGTGACCTGTTCGCTTTTCTTTATTAAGGTGTAGAGTGTGGTTCCACAATGATAAGAAAGTTTCTGAGACTGTTTCACCCACAGTCTGTGTAAATCATAAAAGCTTGATTGTTCCTTCAACGACGTTCGTTACTTAGGCGTCACGCGCACCTTGTATTGATGTTTCTAAGCTTAAGCGAACTCGTTTTATCACCTGTTGCGTACTTACCCCGATAACAAGTTGTATCAGGGGGTCAAGTTGGGCTGTTATTGACTGTTGCACTGTAATTGGGTTGATGGGACACTGGTTATTCCACAACACACCCAGCTGTTGTTCAACGCTTGTCGTTTCTCCACAGAGTTCGTACGTGCTGAAATGAAACAAAAATATGAGCGTGTGAGCCACTTTTGATGACACTACGAATGCTGGAGCACCTAATTTTTATCAGGTGTGCCACGGCTAAGCTTCCCCTAACATTAACCAACCGAGCCTGCAAGCAGATTTTGCGTTAAAACAGAAATCACTGTGCTACTCACTCATCTCTTATGCCACTGAATATCCAATGATTACCACGGCGTAGTCACACAGATGAGGGCCAAGTGTTCTGGATTATTGTCGAACTGAACACTTCATGAATATTTAACTAAATGTACATATAGTCCTTCTTTTTAAGGTAACCCATTCATTTTGGCGTATCTCCAGTGACTGTTTTGACAAACGGACATTGTCCATTTATTGACTTTTTCACTCAAGGATACCTGGACAACGCATAATCTTCTCTGGGCTGTTGTTAGTGTGCGTGCCCCCTACAAAATGCACTGCCGAGGCTGTGACGCCCACTTTTGTACTCTTCTGCAACAATCCAGAAAGGAGGAAATCTTCATATTTGTAATAAAGGTCGATAGCCAGCCTTCAAATGGCATTAGTTTTCATCAACTCTCCTCAACAATTACGCCAGTCGAAATGTTCCTTGTGGCATTTTGTAAGGAAAAAGTGCCAATATTTATTGTCTTTAGAGAAATTCATTCTAACAAACAGTGAAAATCAAGTACAATCTAATATACCATCGTGATAGAACACAACATCCACAGACACACCACAAAATATGACAAATAGGTATGTTTACACATGTACACAGAAAACAACATACACAGACAGAACAAAAATTGTTACAAAAAGATATGATTACTTATGTACATTACATGTTAAACCAACAACACCCTAATGAAACGCAAAGAACTATATGGTACTTATTTTCATAGTATTTACAAGGTATTTGTGCGAGTACTGAATAAACATTACCTCACCAAAACCAGACAGGCCCGATTTGATTGATTTGTGGGGTTTAACGTCCCAAAACCACCATATGATTATGAGAGACGTCGTAGCGGAGGGCTCCGGAAATTTGGACCACCTGGGGTTTTTTAACGTGCACCCAAATCTGAGTACACCGGCCTACAACATTTCCGCCTCCATCGGAAATGCAGCCGCCACAGTCGGGAATCGAACCCGCAACCGGCAGGTCAGCAGCCGAGTACCTTAGCCACTAGATCACCGCGACGGGGCAACCAGGCAGGCCTGAGCACAAGCTTTACACGTCACTCGCAGACGTACACAAAAAGGCAAAACCAGTTTCGAAGGAATTCCTCCTCACCTAGAAAGAAGAGTTCCTCCGGCAAAACAGATAGTAGTTCTTTGTACAGTCGCTCCAAAATTGGAAAGAGAGCGCGACGGCAACGATCTGCTGCAACCACCTCATAGCGATTGCGCCAAAGACAGTAAACACCAGCAACAATTAGCATTCAGGTGGAGTTGCCTCCAAATCAACGCCCCAAAGAAACAAAGCGATTTGCTCCAAAGCCTCGAAATCCAGCATACACGGCCCTCCAAAAAGCATGAGCAATGACGAATTACCTCAAAACACGCTTATTCGTTTGCCGTAGGAAGCAGTTCGAGCATGTTGCTGACTGCACCATTCTCTACCTTTCGAGGCGATTAACAGTGAGAACACCCCACCCCAGCCACCACATGAAATTTTGGACGTGGCCAGGCAGAAATCATGCCGTCAGCGGGCACTTGGCGCACGGATTCAGCGGGTGCGGCGTGCCCGAGAAACTAACGGGAGCAACAAAGGGACTGTTGCTCCCGTTACAAACAAAGGAACGATAGGATTGTCCAAGCATTGTTACAAACGAAGGAACGATAGGATCGTCCAACACATCTGCCCCAGGGCAAGTTGATTAGATATGACGATTAAGGTGCACATTAAGCATTAAATACCGAAGGTCAGTGCCTAGAAAATAACTTATTTATTTATTTATTTATTTATTTATTTATTTATTTATTTATTTATTTATTTATTTACAAATACTGCTGGCCCTGTTCGGGCCCAGGCCGGAATGGGTAACAAATGTCAGTGACAAAACAGAATATAAAAATATAAGAAAATACAATACTTGGTACAAAAATAAGGAAATTCCCAACATCAGAGAAAATATAAATAATACATAACAATAATGGCATTCATACTGAAATACAAAAATATGCCAGGGTTCGCGCGGGAGATTCCTCTTCTTTCACGAGGCGCAACAAGAAGCGCAGGGCCAGTAGCTGGCAGCGTATTGTCACCGAAAGGAAAACAAAGCCTCCCTGGGAATGCTGCTGTCCCAACGCCACACAAGAAACCAACTCAGTGCCGTCGAACTAACAGAAGAAACACAAAGCAGACTGCAGTGACCTAACGATGCGTAAAGATGGCTGCTCCGCGTGAGAAAGACACCAAATGCGACCGCAGAACACAGTCTGCGGAAGGTACCTTCACGACCTGAAGGACCATCCTTCGCATAGTCCTTCGAGCATCGCGTTTCAGCGTCAGTCAAATCGTATACTCATGTCAATACGTCAGCCAAAATAAAACGCAGAAGGTGTTATTGCACCATCACCGACTTAGACACGAGCTTTATCAATCCGCTGCCAACGTTACCAGCCAAACAGGCACTTTTATGGGCACCTTTCAGAGCCGCATCCATTCGCGTTATTTTGGAGCACTCACGAACGCATGCACCAAGCCATTTCGGCTACAAACAGGCCCCGGCGCCTTCTTACACATCCAATATGTTTTTCCCAGTGCTGACCGCAAGAAAAAAATGGCAGCATATCCACGGAGTGAATGATGGGGAGTGGGGCGAAGCATTCATCCGTCCATTCGTTATTGCTTCCGTCCGTTCCTGCGTTTGACTGTGTAACCGTCCATGCGTCCATCCACACATCTGTGCGTGCGTCTGTTCGTGCGTCCGTCCCTGCGTTCGTCCATACATCCGCGCCTGCTCCATCCATGCATCTGTCTGTGTGTCCGTTCGTCCATCTATTCAGCACTCCAAGTACCACCATCTCGCATCTTTTCATCATATTATCTCCATATAGAAGCACCGCCATCCAGCGGACATTTCAAGGACTAAACGGGAGGTGGCACATGCACACTTTCTTATGGCTTGCGCTTCGGGTTTACTTCCCACCTTTAACCACCTCGAGTTCATGGTATATACTAGTTCACTGTACTCATCGCTATGCGGCCCAACGCTCGCTAAACCTTTCTAAACCAAGGAGGTTACACCCAGCGAGTATAACGTAGCAACCCTTTCTTGTCAGATCGTGCTCAATGTACATGCCAATAGCTGCTAATGGGGATCGCAGCGTGCGCGTTACCTAAAGGCCGAATGCTCCTGTCTCTCATTCCCCCTTAGCAGCCATTAACATGTGCATTGAGCACTATCTTTCATTGTTCAACAACGCACAGAAGAAATCTCTCCCCGGAACCACCTTGGAGGTCAAAATCGTTAGGACCGCTATTTCGGGTATGTGCCCCTGGTGGTTACGTACTATGAGGAACGCACAAGCCACGCCATAAGGAGCTTCGCCCCTAAAATCATCATGACCCTGTCCCCTTTCACGTTGACAACCTGAACTTCCCAAACGAACACCTTATCGATTGTCTTTCATGTAGACAATATCTGTCCCTCTCTTTCTTTTGTACATACATTTTCCATCGCTTGAAGCGCTAGAGGGGGGGAGGAAGCCTATGTAGCGCCACACTAGAGTTGGCCAGCTGGCCGCGCCGAAAAAGAAGCAAGCCGCGCGGCTCTTGTGGCGCGAGCTACGAGGAATTTGAGAACCGCTGAGCTCCTGGCCTGGCTGGACGTGGCAGCAGGAAACCCGTCTACACTCGCTTCCAGAACAAAAGCTGAGACCACAGCATGGTCTCAAACGCCGCCATCTCACCTCTCTTTCCTCAACAGGGTCCTAGAGGTACGAGGGCAATGTGCTCTTCTCGGATGACGAGGTGTGATGCGTTCACGACTTGAGCCAGGGCGGCTTCGCTGTTCACTGCAACTACATAATTCCGGCCTCCATAGTGCTGGACACGATATACTTCTTCGATTACTGCTATAAAAGACATCGCGTCAATGACGTTTTCAAGACTTCTTCGGTGGCTGGCTTGCCGTCATGGGCGCCCACCAGCCTAAGGACGCCCTGAAGCGTGCTGCTTAGCTAGGAAAACACCAGTCAGAGATTACCTTGACATTTGCATGACTGAAATGCTGTTATACAGTCGCTAAAATGTATTGTGCATAGACGAATTTCCTTGCAACCTCAGTATTCCCCCTAATGAATATCTGCGTCTACACACCGCACCTTTATTAATCGACTAAGACACTACTTTTCAAGTTTCATAATAGCGTAAACCCTCGAGTTTTTAGTATCTTGTAGTTTTCTACACGGTAGCAGCCGTATAAAATTTAATATGCGACTATGATTTTGCCACTTCAAGCGGCTAATCTCAAACACTTGTTCTTGATCTCTTGTACCACTTGCCTGCACGATGGCATAGCTACTCCAGGAGGCATGTTATTAATACTCCAGTAGTACTCTTAAATGTCACAAATTATTGTTGGGACAGACAATTGGTCCTATCTATCTATCTCTGCCTGCCTGCCTGCCTTGCCTGCTTGCCTTGCCTTGCCTGCCTTGCCTGCCTGCCTGCCTGCCTGGCCTGCCTGGCCTGGCCTGCCCTGCCTGCCTGGCCTGCCTGGCCTGGCCTGCCCTGCCTGGCCTGCCTGCCTGCCTGCCTGCCTGCCTGCTTGCCTGCCTTGCCTTGCCTTGCCTGCCTTGCCTTGCCTGCCTTGCCTTGCCTGCCTTGCCTGCCTTGCCTGCCTGTCTGCCTGCCTGTCTGGCCTGCCTGTCTGGCCTGCCTGTATGGCCTGCCTGCCTGCCTGCCTGCCTGCCTTCCTTCTGGCCTGCCTGCCTGCCTGCCTGCCTGCCTGCCTGTTCTACTAATTTGGGTGCTGTTATATTCATCTCGTTGACGTAATCTATACCTCAATTCACACAATATGACACCATTATGTGATGACCTCGCATATTACTTCACGACCCAGGGTTTATGATACGCTAGTCACGTACGTCCTGTGATGGCAAGATGTCATCCTTTTGCCGTGAAAGTACTTTACCTCGATACATGCGAGAATGTGCATCATGTGCTTAAGTGCGTGAGCAATATCAATGCCAGGTCACGATATCACTTCAGTGCTATCGAGATGACAATAAAATAAAGTAATGTACAAGGAGCATTGATAGGGGGCTTTGAGCATGCTGTAGCAATTTCAAGATAACAACTGTTGCTGGCAGTGACCTAAGCGGCAACCTTCGGTTTCTGTCGGCGTCAAGTTGTCTTTTTGTTCTCTCTACTTTCGTCGCGTTTTAATCACAATTTCTACGCTACATTTCAGAAAAATTATTATCCTCACTACCTTCTTTGCCCTGATTTCCTGGAAATTTTCATCAAGTTTGTGTCAAATAAATAATGCAATAAGCCTTCAACGTTTTTTATATTCATTCAGGTCTATAATCGCACGTCAGAAATGTCGGCTACAGAATGATACGAATACGCAAATAACATAAACGGCTTTCCTCAAAGAATTTCGCCAAGCTGCACATCAGAATGTGCATGCATACATGACAAAGCCACGCTTGTAAATGTTACGTCTTCCATGAGTACCAAAATGTTTTAGGGGCGAAGCTCCTTATAGCGGCAACCGTTCATCCCTCGTAGTCGTAGTAGTAGTGTTTAACCAGTCTTACAGTTTGACCTTCAAGGTGGTGCCGGTGGGAGATTTCTTCTGTGCGTTGTTGAACAAAAAAAATTCGCAGCGTGCGCGTTAACTAAAAGCCGAATTATCCTGTCTCTCATTCCCCCTTAGCAGTCATTGGCATGTACATTCAGCACTATCTGACAAGAAACGGTTGCTATGTTATACTCGCTGGGCGTAACATCCTTGGTTTTAGAAAGGTTTAGCGAGCGTTGGGCCGCAGTGCCATGAATACAGTGAACTACAGTATATACCATGAACTCGAGGTGGTAAAAGGTGGCAAGTATACACGAAGCGCAAGCCGTAAGAAACTGTGCGTGTGCCTCCTCTCGTTCAGTCCTTGGAATGTCCGCTGGATGGTAGGGCTTCTATATGAGGAATATATGATGAAAACATGCGAGATGGTGGTACTTGGAGTGTTGAATAGGTGGACGAACGGACACACAGACAGATGCATGGGCGGACGCTCGGGTGGCTGCACGGACGGACGGACGTATGGTTGGACGCAGGAGCGGATGCATGGACGAACACAGGGACGGACGCACAGATGGACGTGCGGACGCAAGAACAGACACACGCACAGATGGGCGGATGGACGCACGGGCGGCCACACAGACGCGCGCATGGACGGACGGAGGCAAGAACGAATGTATGGACGGATGCTTCGCCCCACTTTCCATCATTCACTCTGTGGATATGCTGCCATTTTTTGTGGCCCTTTTGTTCGGTGGTGTATCCCTGTATGCATTATAACGCACAAAGACAAGACTTACACGCTATGACACGTAAATTACTCACACAATACTAACAGTAGTTAAGCAAATGTCTGATGGTTCTGTCTGATGGTGCTTGGTGATGTATAGTTTCGCATAACATTGGCTTGTGGGGAGTTCGCTAGCAGCGTGTGTGGCCCTATGCGTGTCTATAGTGGGAAGCAGTCGTGGTTATCGCGGGTTAGAACTTTATAATGTTTGCTAACTGTTGGCTGCAGTAGTTATTTTCGCTAACTTATATCACTCTTGACCTGAAGTAGATAGCGTTGCCTGTCTGTGTCGTTCAACTAGATTTTCTCCCGCTGACTAATATTATAAAGTGACGCCTGTTGTTAAGCACTGTTACTTGTGTTAGGCTTTAAAGACAGTTGGGCACCAGTACTTCCCATTACTGGTGCTTAATTGTCTCTAAATATTGGGCAACTCTCGGCTAGTGTTGGCTACAGCTTGCTAGTTTTCGCTAACTGCTGGTTAGCTAACTACTGGTTAGTGTTGGCTAACTGTAAGCTCGAGCTTGTGCTGGCTAATATTCGCTGTTTCAAATAACATTGATTACCGTAGTGAATGTCATCTGCTGGTTTTTTTTATGTGAATGCCTTTAATAGTCGGGCTATGTCAGGCGTCCATTGGGATCCGTCCACCACCCTCTCCCATAGCAACAGCTGTGGGCGCATGCGTCCCTAGCAACCAAAGCCCCCACCATGTCACGCTTCGGCGTCGGCAGCTGTCAGCAACAGCTGCGGGCGTGTGCACTTACGCTCGCCCCTAGCAGCAGGAACCCCCACCTTTTTGACTTGAGCGTGACCCTCCTCCTTCTCAATGCAGTTCGTTTGAAACGCGTTTGTTGCGTTTGTACTGGCAGCGTTTGTGTAGCGTTTGTGTTCATAAGAAGCTGACATTACGACCATCAGGTACAATGACAGGTGCACCTCACTATCGACTGGATTGAATATTCAACTTAGCGGCAAATTCGTAACCACACAGATTCCCCTGTGTGGTTGTGAATTTGGCGCTAAGTTGACCATTTAATCCAGACATGCACCAACTAGCCCCGCAGCGATTCTTACTAGAGTCACTCTCGACCGTTCGCTGGCTGGGTGCCTCTCAAGGCGATGGCAGAAGTCAGCGAAGGCGAATGTCTGATGACAGCGGTACCCTCTCTCAGCGCAAAAAAATGCATTCTAATTTCCTCACGATTCTCTTCGGAGAGGTGGGAATTTTTTTTTCTTGACATGCTAAATCTTCCTGACTATCATGCATATGACTTATGACTTTAACGCTCAAGATTAAGACCAAATACATGTTTAAGCTATGATGAGGGCATTTACACTTTTCAGAAGGGATATGCAGCTTTTGGTCGAGATCATATCTGCCTTATTACGCAGCAGTAAATTATTTCATTTATTTGTCAATTCATTTGCTTTATAACAATAATACGAAAATGTCATTTTTTATTGCGGAAGGTGCAATAAACGTATTTTGTGATTGACCTATTTGGGCACTTGGAAAGAAGACATTGACATCGTCTTCCTTCCTATCGTATGGTATTCTTGCCCTCACTACAACTAAGCTTAACTTTTACGTTTTATACTATATATCACAGCGTTTCGTTTCTAAAGTTCAGTGTCGTAATTGTAAGGTAGTACACGACGGTGATTAGGAGGGCAAGTTTGTTTATGAACATTGAGGTGAAAGTAAAATAATGTCATGTAGGAAACATTGAATTTGTGTCTTAGCACTACCTTATGACTAAACAGCGCAGACAAGGAAAGGAAGACAATACTCAGTGATGTGTTCTGCATATTCATCTTCCCGTTGTCTGCGCCGCAGTGTCATAAAATAGTGCTGAGACACAAATTCATTAAGTCTTACACCACTACTTCTACACACACTTCAAGTCACTATGTCGAGGTGACCGATTTGATCTGGTTCGCTAACCAAATATTTCTCAATATCGCCACTGTAACAGTCTATTATCTTTTAATAGTCCAGCTAAACAAACAACAAAGGAGTACTTACCATGAACCAACATTGTTCAGGCACGGAATTGTCAAGCCATTGCTCTTTTTCATTGTTATCTTCAGCGTCGGGTTTGATGCTAGCTGTGTGCTAATGGTGAGCGTAAAATTCACTCTCATTGTTTTCCCAATCTGGGCGTCTGTTATGCTTACGTCGCTCACCTTGACGTCCTGTACACCTGAGATTGAGTCCGAGAAGAGATGGCGCATGTAAAGGCCTAGGCAGCTTCTAATTATCCACCATAGTTTGAGAACGTACTAATAATAAAAAATGCAGTCATTAAAAATGCGCAAGTCTGCTTTTTACTTTGCACTAAATGGTCAGAAAAAACATGTCCTCAACGAAAATCCATAACCTACTAGGATAAAAAACAGGTGATTAACTGTTGCCTCAATAAGATGCATCCGATACAGATGGGGGCTTTTACAGCTGCTCCTATTGCCTAATCACTTTTTTGAAAAGAGACAGTGAATGAATGACACAATGATGGACGACTTTGCTCAACGAGTGTCTAGTTTGCTTATGTAGATCGCGGACAGCGCAGCGAAACACATCGGTTACCAGAAGCCACTGTATATAGAGGCCGAATAACCACTGCGGAGAGGAAGTTTTTACCTTTCTGTCTGTTTCACTCAAATGCACAATGCAGCTGCCCTGCCAGGTTATATTTTAGAACGACAATAAGGTTATATCTTCCTTTGTGCTTTATTTAGGTACGCCAAGTAAAACACTTATAAATAGAACAACGTGGTAAGTTATAACTTTCTGTCGTTGCTTCCCTGCAAATAACTCTTCGTACTGTGAAATATGCTACACCCCCGCCCACTTAACAAATTGTACATCTAACGACGCTCATTCATTACAGAGAAAAAAGACTTAAAAACTTTATACTAAATCTTTTTACTACAATTTAAGCGGCTCCAAGTAAAGAACAGAATATTTACTTTTTGTGTTCTCTTGTGAATTGAAACAGCTATAACAAGTTCTGTCATCCGCTGGTGTGACCATAATTGTATAAAGTTATCTGTCTTTTTCGAGGCTATGTCTGATAGTGCAGTATTGTTGTAATTCACCCTTGAGGTCTCTTAAGCCATTTACAATGAAGGAAATGCATGAGTTTTGTACAAGAATATAAAATAAAACTCAGCACTATTTCGCACAGTACGAGAGACAACAAATAATTCAGATGGGGCTTGTGATGCTAGAGCAGTAAGAGCTTCACTAAAACACTACAGGTTTAATTCTTCAAACACCCAGTTTTTTTGGCGTGGAAATTGTTATCACATTTACCTTCTTGTGCAAAGCCAACTCCGGAGGCGACCCTGCTCGGCTGCCACAACGTATATATAGGCCTAACAAGCTTTCGTCGAGCACGCAAGGGCTGCGGCCATCGTCCCATGCGTCTCGAACGAAAGACTTCAACCTAGCATTCGTTAAGACCAGTCAATGACAGGCTGCTCCCAGCACACCACTTGTCATTCCTAACCTTTATTCAAGTTTTAACCAGCACCAACGCCTTAAGGATCATAGTATTACGCTGAAGATGAGACATTCGCAACGTGCATCGTTCAATTGCAAGTGAGGTGAACACTTACAGGACTAAACACCAAGACGGAATGCTTTGTCAAATCTGTCCGGCTCATATTCATTTTACTTTGGTTTTGGTAAGTACAATGCTCTGTTTGTAGTCGTTAAAAATATTACTGCTAGCCCGCCTTGCGTTCTATTCCTATTTTTGTCTGTTAGCACTTTTGCTGCGTATCAAAGCTCGTTTGCTTCTTGTATACCATTACTGTAATAAGGCCATCTCATACTCTCATTCATGCGGTACGTGTCGTGTTATGTAAACACCAGCAGGTTTCCACTTCATTACTTTGCGATGAAAAGAAAAAGCCGAAGGTCACGATTACATAACATTGTGAGAAACATCCAACTCTATTCTCACTAGAACATGACGTTAGAGTCGGCGTCTGTACAGAAGCCGTTGTCAAGACCGAGCATCCTAACGCGATGAACAACACTAAGAGAATCATATTCAATTTTCTAAAAGCAAATAATAATCTGCTTAGTGCTAGTGTAAACGTTTCAATTGCTATGCGTTGCATTCGTAAAGCAGGTGCTTTTATATACCCGAATGATCAAGGATTATTAGGCTATGAAAGCTTTACGCACGAGAACGGCGGAAAGTACTAAAGTAAGCCATTTCCGTTTACTGTTGTACATTTTTGAAAGACCTACTTCATGTGCTTCAGTGGCACGTGTGATCTATTTTTGAGGGATATCCCATAGAATAACACATGCAGTTTACACTATGCTGCGATGAATTGGGCCAAAATGTCATTGACAGCATCTGGCCCCATATCCACGTGTGTTCCTGTTACGGATAACTCCACGTAATCTAATCAAGATCTTTATATATCATTTACGATGAACAAACCAATGCCAATGTCTGGATAGATATGTGAGGTTTCATATCCCAAAACCACATAATGATTATGAGAGATGCCAAAGTGGGGGGCTCCGAAAATTTTGACCACCTGAGGTTGTTTAACGTGCACTCAGATCTGAGCAGAAGATCCTACAGCATTTTCACATCCATCAGAAATGCAGCCACCGCAGCCGGGATTCGATCTCGCGACCCACGGGTCAGCAACCCAGTACCTTAATCACTAAACCACAGCGGCGGGCAGCATCCGAACATTGAGGCCACTTTTTTCAACTGATGGAATATGTCATGAAAGTACGGGATACTTGCAAAAGTAGCTTCAAGTTTGCTTTTTAACCCGAGTTTTACCCCTCAAATCAATCTTCACCTTCTGTGAAATCCTTTTGGCTAAGGCGGCTTGATGGCGCTCAGAGGCCATGATAGCTTGAGTCGTTCTACTTGTCTAGCAAAAGTTTCGTACATGCGATCCGGGCAAGATTTCTTGAGCGAAGCTTTCAAACGGGACATCGCAACGTCATTCTTTATTATTTTGAAGGAGTCACTTTACTAGGGCACGCTTATGGCCTGCTCAAGTTGTTTCTTTTTTGCATCAACTCAGTTGCGCGCACGTATTTGTTATTATTCTAAAAATCACACATTATTCTAACAATCACACGTCACGCATAACTCTAAACACATCACCTAAATGAGTGATGTGTTTATATCTTGGTTCGCTGTACTCGCAATATAACCGAGAATCTTTTTTTATTATTATTGTTTGCTCTGACCTTGGTGACTAGCCCGCATTTTTTGATCACCAACACTATAATGCAGAGTTCATATTTTTGCGCAATCTACTCATAATTCTGCGTATTCTTGTAACCGATGTATAAGATGGGTTCAATTGGAAATTATTGAATTCTGTGCTAATAATAATCGCTGATGTGCTTCATCCGTTTTGCTGCCAGGGTGGTGCGACCTATAGTCAGGCGATAACTCAGCCTTTAGCTGTGTCCTTTAAAGCAATCTTTAGCAACTCCTCTTTCAATAATCCACATAAACCAATAAACCAAACATGTTCAGTGTTATTTTAGTGTTTGTTTTCAATAGCGTAACGCGCTCATTTTATACGGGCAGTGTACGTCATTCTCTTGTCAGCAACTCGTTTCTTTGTCACAAACTTCCATTCAAATTTGAAAGCTGATGATTTTGATGACTAGTGCTTCTGAACCAGTTCTAACAATATATCTACCAAAACAGGACATAATCGTCGGCGTCCGCAGTGAAGTGTGACGAAGTTTGAGCACTCTGACGCAAAGTATAGAACTATGAACAAATTATTCTGTTTTCAGATGGCGACCAACACTAGGTTTTTTTAGAGTACAGGTCAATGCTTTCAGCTCTTTGAAGTGTTGGTATTTAGTTTTAGTTTTAGTTTAGTTTAGTTTATTTGCAGGAAAAAAATACAAAAACTTCCCTGCGGGAGGCAAAGACTAAAGGCTAAATAGCCTTTACCGGCTATTTTATAGCAGCCTTATAAAATATTAATGCGCAATAAAGGCTAATTGTTGCCGAGTAGCTGGAAGGATTCACCTTTGAATTTTCACAGTTCCTGCATAGAATTTCTGAATTCAAATGGTCATGAACTTTTCAGACACGTTGATCTCAATTTGTGTTCTGCACAACATATTAGCGGGTGGAGTTTAAAATGTGCTTTGACGACTCGGGCCGAAACGGCAGTGAGCATCGCCCGGCTTGTTTGGTAGGTGTTTTTCCATCACTTTTGGCTTAGGAATTAGCTTTTATAGCATTAGCAATCATTTGCAAAACAAACACCATACTATTGTTTACTAATGAATTGAACTTCAGAAGTGTACTCATGAAAAAAGAAACGTGATTCACTTCACTGTAAAGCCAGTTTTCATCTTCTTCTGTAAGTGGAACCGCGGTGGTTTCAATGTTAGATTGCACTGCAGGCAGGAAAAGAAAGACGTTGAATTGCACGTTTTACCACACTCTTCCTGCCTTCATATCGTAATTTATATACGTAATTTGACTCGCAATATTTTCGCTACTACCCCTGCTTCCCATCTGATGCATTTTACCGCCAAATAGCTCTGACTTTAGGAGCATTTTACGGTCAATCACTACTGAGCAGCTAAATAGCATGTTGATAATTGTCAAATTTAGGAAATATACAATGGCTGCGATGAATTATATAGTTCTAAGAGAGTGAAATTTGCAAAATTCAGAAGAAAAAAATGTTGCCTAATATTTTGACGGAATAAGTACGTTTATCTAATAGGTCGATAAAAAGAAACGCACAATAAGAGGAGCATTCTGCCTTCATGTTCAATCTGTATATATAAAGCAATACTTCATTGTATTTTCATTTGCACGAGTATAGGTGCAAGTGTAAATAGGAAGTGTGAATTTCCTATTCCTTAATCTCTTTGATCAGCGTGAGGAGACCTTTTACGAGCAAGGCTCGAGGGAATGTCACAAGTTCACTTGAGCGTCATTTGCAATACAGGATTGAAACAGCCATGTATTTTTTTTTCTTCTAGGTAATCTCTATTATAATTTTGAGAACTTGACATATTCTGGAAGCTTATTTCATATGATATGTTTCGTACATTACCTAGGATTCAATGATTTATAGCATTCAGCATATTTAGGCAGACAAAATGCTATTCTTGTACTACTTCTGTCCTATAGTAAACAAGAATCTTGAGCCTATAGCTATCAGTTTACGTTCCATGAACTATCGTTTATTTGCCCCATAACGACTGTGTATGCTGGACACACTGGACACACATTCTATTGCTAACTCTTCACCAATTTCACACTAACATCCACAATGTAGTGAAGGGAATATTCAAAAAGTTGGTTGTAGAATTTTATTGCAAGACAAGAGGTCGGCTTCAAAATCTACTTCAACCAAGCGGTGCAACTTGATTTTAGTTCTTTTTTGTTGAAAATCAAGCAGCAGCTATATTCAATTTAAATGACTGACATCCAACCGTAACTCCTCCGTTCAGTATTGCAATCTGAATAGTGAGTGTTCTTGGCGCCGTCTGTAAAAGATAATTGACAGGTTACTACGGTCAGGTAGAAATACAACTCTAGAGAACCGTATAACTGTGACCTGAATGCACAACAATGTCATAAACCAAAATTTCATTCCTCTGTATGTGTGGTTTCATTTATTTTTTCTCAAGACTGTACGCCTTCATGCTTACAACGTGATTTCGATTAACTTGTTGATTATGTAGCTTTTTTAAATTACAATATATCCTCCAATTTTATTTATTGAAACCCCAATATGATTACCGACTAGGTGTTTTGGAAGCACCTGTAATTAATTTTGATAGAGATTCCTTAACGTTCACGGTGATCACGTTAAACTACAATATTTGCCTTTTGCCATCATCAAAATGAGTCCGCCGAGCTCTCAGTCTAAACTGCGTCCTTGTGGTTTGCACGACAACGCTATTTTAGCTTATCTACGAAGTTTTTGTACAATGTTACATCCTGAATGTTTCATTTGTCACTAACTTCTGCTAGAATAACGAAGGTGTGAAACTTTTTTTGAGCTGACTGTTGAAAACGTTGTCCACAATATTGGCTTATTTTAATTCCATGCGTTTGGTTTTCTTTGTAGACCCACTGCTTCATACTTAACGCAGGCCTGCTTAGGCAGCTTCGTAGGACTCCTTCCTGCAATACTGGGGTTTCATCCACAACATTCTTTGTCAAAATTTCTTTTGATTTCGTTGCTTGATGTGGACAACGCTTCGGTGAATATGCATGTTGTGTTGGTTTCGGTGTTTCATGCAATGTATATGCTGTGTGCGCTGTGAGATTTGTTATACGCGAGAAACGAAAGATTCATGTAGGCACGTCGTGCTGTGTGTAATGAACCGTGTAACTGAGCATGTGTATCAAGTAGATGCGCTTAACAGGCGCAAATAGTGAATCCAGTAGAAAGAACATATACGAAGATAAGCAAAGTTGTAAAACTACAGAGACGTAGAAAACACTGAGGAGAAGGTGGCAGCCACTGGTGCTTTAGCTTTGTTAGAGAAAATTTAAGACAAACATTGACTAAGGCATAGACGCTCAGGTGCCCTTCCAAACATAAACTTTCAAGAATGCGAGACAAGAGCTTTAATTTATGTGCCTTGTTGACTAGAAAGGGTGGCGGAATCTTGTCGGGCAATAATTTGCCTTTCAAATGCGGAGCATCTCTCAGTCGCGCGATGTCCCGGGGCGTGCGTCGGCATCGTCTACACCTTGTTGTGGATCCCACCGCTGCCACCCAGTTGTTACGGGTCGGAAGGAAGGTCGCTGGAGGATACGAAAACAAAACAGGTTTATGGCACTATTTACAAATATTTACAGCATAGAAAGGTTGAGAGTTCACAAACCACGAACGTGGTGGTTGAACCGTTACACAGTTCAGGGCGACGTCCAGCACTCTGCGGCATCCTTATAAGCCCTGTCGGGCTCCTCCTTCTTGAGTGGATCACCAATCACACACACACAACAGCCGAGGGGTACGAGCATGCACGGCCCACGTGAACATTCAATATTGAGTCGTGATCACTGCACTGCAAAGTGGCGCCAGAGGGGCTCTTCCTCGTCGTGTGTGTGCCGCTGGTCGAGGGGTCCCACGCTCCTGACAGCAGACATCAAACGGTCCGCCGATTTGTCCGCTCAATTAGCAGGGCCATTTGTGGCCGCGGCCGCGGTTTCTTCCAAGGAAGACGCTGTGTTTGTTGTCCTCTCTAGGCCCGTGTACATGGACGCGACGGGGGCGGGCTGAGTTGAGTGGCGGGTTCAGCTTACCTCGACGCGCCCGAGTTTATATGAACTCGCACGGACGAGTTGATGTGAGTGGTGACCGCAGCGACGCTTTGCGTCGAGGCGAGCTGAAAGCCCGTCTTCCGGTACCGGTTTCTGCTCCTCCAAGCCTGCGCTCTCGCCTCTCGCCGCTGTGGGCTGCGGTTGTTTACGCAGTTGTCGCTCCGCCACCGCGATGGCTGTCTTGGTATTTTTTCTCAGTTTGCGCCAGCTGTACTTTATGGTTGTGTTGGTGTCTAGGCCAACACTGCACAACGCGATGGCAGCAGTGGTTCTGTTGCGGCACAGTGCTCGCCGCAGGCGTATCCGCAGCCTGACGCACCGTCCCCTGTTCACCCCTCGCTGGTCTCTCCAGGAATTTGCCGTGATTCATGGCTTGTAACGCCTTTCATTTTTGTACCTGATGCTGTGGAAAATCCTTTGAAGCCCTACACGCGAGTCATTTTTTGCAATAGTTGTGGCTTGTCGCTAATACGAATTAAGCGGCGCCCTGAACCTCGTTGAAAATTTTAAATTGAAAACAATAAGCAGTTTTTAAATGAAAATGACTAAAGACCCTCATCAATTGCTGGAACAAAGTGTACAGTTCCACCAAAATTAAGTGCACCGTGTTCCTCTTGCCTCATACGCTCACCCTGTTTGGCTAATCTGATTTCTGTGGCTTTTTGACTGGACAGTGAGATCCTTACACGATGAATTTTTAATCTGAAGGCTTGTAATTTCAATTGGAATGCAATATAAATTTTTGAGTAAAATTTCTATCGGCTTACGTAAGCGTTTCTTCAAATTCTTCCAACAGGTCCTTATTTGCTCCCACGTCCACGTCAGGCCCTGTTCCTTCAAACATCTTTCCAGGTCCATGAATATGTCCTTATTTTTTTGCCGCTTGCTATCGAGCAAATCACTCAGTTTTTTTCTCGTTGACTAAAGCTAGCAACGTCGTTATTTCATCATCTGTCCACGTGGTGCGTGGATCCCGCGAGGATGTCATCGTGCCTAGCGCGCGCGTACTGGCCGAGAGAGAAAGAGAAACTTCGGAGTGATGGGGACAGGGGAAGCGGAGACCGCGACGGGCGGGAGAGGTCACGAGCCGTCAACTCAGCGCGACCGGTTATACATGCCCTTTCTCAGCGCGGCGAGTTCGGTGAACCTACCCCCTGTCTCCGGGTCGACAGGACTCGCCGCGACGACTCTCCGCCCCGACGCGTCCGCTTATACATGGGGAGGGCGAGTCCAGAAACCCTGTTTATTTCGACTCAACGCGCCCTCGTCGGGTCAATGTAAACGGGCCTTCTGGAACGGCTTACGGTGTCGTGGCGACACGACGTCTCATCCTCCGGCAAGCAGGGACAATACCTGGCGGGCATAGGCAGCCGACCAGTCGCCTACCTCTTTGAGGATTAAAAGAGCGCCGCTCCCCCGTCATCTCTGGACGCTGGTTCCGAGAAAACTGGGTTCCAGGCGTGGGAACGCTGCCCGGCTACGCTTCCCAACGACAGCATGGCGCCTACTGATGGCAGTCATAACAGCTTCCCCCTCGCCAGATGAGTCACGGAGGGCAGCAGTCAACACTGCTGCTCGCAGGGAAGACGAAAGGGTCAGTAGTTGAATGTTAGGAACTGGCCTTCGCTTGTGGCATGGTCCGGGTGATTGCCGAATCTTCGACAGCATCTCTGATACTCGACCATATGTACAAGCAAGCACTCGGCCCCCTTCGAACAAACCAAGCCAAAAGAGGGATGGCAAACCAATTTTATTTACTAGCTTTAACAAAAGCTCACACTCAAACCTCTCAGGACTCACTTGAGCACAGAAACCAGACGTGCTACCTTACAAATTCACATAATAGGATGCACGAAAAAAAACTAAAATATCAATTCTGATACACCAAGAGCACTCCAGAATGGTTTAGAAAGAGCGGCTGAGCGCGTCAACGTTTCCATTCAATTTGCCCTTCACTTGATGCCAAAATTATATTGTCGAAGAATCAAGCTCTGTCTCACAAGGCGACTGTTCTTTGATGTCACGGTTTGCAGCCAAGTAAGAAGACACTGGTCTGTCTCTACCTTAAATTTAGCCCCCCTGAGATAACACTGCCACTGATGAATGCTCTACACAATGCAGGCGCACTCCTTTCCTGAAGCGCAGTACGTTATCTCACGAGAGCCCAAATTCTGGCGCAAGTAAAGCGCAGCTTTGCTTGATACCATTGTCGTCCTGATATAAAACAGCAGGCTCCCTTTCATCGCTGACCACTTTCATCGGTTCTGTCCCGCTGAGAGCATCAGTCAGGAACTCAGATTCAGTGAGCGCTAATTTTGTCCGAACGTTCGTCTTTGTTTACGGCCGCCCATAATTGTCTACCACTGACATAAAGCTCACCAGCCTCCAGAAAGCTTAAGCTAAGCTGTGACCTAACGGTCTACCTCAACGGTTGGAGAAAGCTTGATCTGCTCATATGATCACTCAATCGATTATTCTTGGCAGAAAACATCGACAAAACTTAGGAGACAAACGCTGCTTTTTCGAAGGTTCATTTGGTTAAAGTTACCTGCTTATGCAAACGCTCTGAGTAAAAAAACCACTGGGCTCGCCTGAGCTCTTAAATTACTCCCATTCCAACAGCGTTGCAAGGTACACGGTACTACTAACCAAAACGCTTAATCCCTCACACTTTGTCTTTCTTACGTTACGTTGTAACTCACCGTGTAAAACACAAAAATAACCTTAGGTAAAAACACCTGAAAAGCACCTCACAACAATCGCGAAGGTTTTTGCTAAAACCATGCGCCAATGGCTCTCAATTCTCACAGCGAGCAACGACAACTCCACTGTGTCGCGCCAAGCTTAATCATTTTACAAAATCGATTGGTTTATGCTAGCATCTTCTTCAAATGCTCATTTACGCCACATCCCCATGGTAGTGAAGGCATACGACATTACACTAAACCTTTGAAAAAAAAACTAGAAAAAATAACATATTTCCTCGGTTTTTACCTTTATGTAAATTTTCGCACTAATGATTAAATTACTTCGATGCTATCTTTCAGCCTTTGGTTCGGCGGTTTCCCTTTTTTTTTAAAAAAAATTAAGACCGCATCTTGTAACCTGCAAACTTAAACAGAACAATATGCATCTCCAATTCAATACTGAGTAGCCATATTTAACACGCACGTGCAACCATTGTTAAAACTGACCGCCCCCTTTTCTCAACTAGATTCCTCTGAATCGCACACGATGGGGTCGTGGTAACGGCAGTTTTGGAGCACGCCAGAGGCTACAAAATGCACAAACTCTAAGCAGTGCACTGCCGTCATACCTCATTTTACACTTGGGCCTATTCCCCTCAGGAATTTGAAAGGGACGCCAGAAGCAGGGGTGAAACCTGCGCCATTTTTCTTTTGTGTTCTCCCCTACGCGGTATTTAGCCACTCTGCGCTTTCGAGTTTGACCCATCGGCAAAGGCCGCTTTCCCGAAGTTGTCCAACTGAAGCGCACGCTGCGTTGGGGTGGCGTACCTCGTTTCCTCCCTCTACACCTGGCTCGCCGCTTGTGCTTCCCTGAACGCCACCATTGACGTTCCTTGAAACGGATTAATGTCCTACCCTCTCGTCTTTCTTGCGACTGAGTGGGGCCTGACCTAGGCTTGCGCAGTGACGAATGCCTCCGCTTCTTCCTTTTTCTGCGATGTTTGCAAACCAGCTCGGTATTACCGCTGCATTGCTGAAGCGTGGCGTTCTTGCTCTCATCAGCCCCTGCGCTAACCATACCTAAATTTGACAATGTCGAAAGGTCCCCTTGAGGCACAAAGAAGGTTTTCAGCTCATTACTGGGCCCATTAGGGCTGCTGGCACCGTCCTCATACACGCAAGGAGCGTCTTCCGACATCGTCCCAACCTCCAGACCAGCCACGGCCTCATTCTCAGCATACTCTACCTTGATGGATTCTAGAATACGCGGGCTCTTCTCTGGCGCGATCTCTGTTTCTAGCGCTTCATGACGCGCCTCAACTTCCAGCGCTTTGTGACGCGCCTCCTTTTCAGACTCTGGTCTGATTCTTTCTTTCTTTTTGCTAACAGAAAATCCGAATCTTCTGATTAGCTCTGCTTTAACAACTTCGTAGTTGTTCGCGTGCTGCTCTCTGAGTCGCGCAACAACATCCGCTGCCTCGCAGGGCAGAACCGTGAGTATATTCTGAGACCACGTGTTTCGCTCACACGACAGTTGCCTACACTTTCGTTCAAACAGTCTAAGATACAGGCCCATATCCCATGATACCTCATATGGCTGCATGTACCTAGACATCTCGAACTCTGCCTCATTTTCGAGAAGTACTCCTTGCTGGGGTCCCAACCTCATACTCAACTCATAGTCTAGTTTGAAAAACTTTCTCTTGAGGCTTTCTCTTTCGTATCCGCTTTTTCCTTTCATCTGAGCCGCTCTTAGTTTTCTTTCGATGATGAGGTCCCATTCTTCACTTAGTTCCTCATTATCAGCCCCCAAATCATTAATCCCTTGAATTATTATGGGTTTTCATCCCAAACCCTTTGTATCGATCCCCAATTCCTCACACAACAGCAACAAGTCTGACTTCTGCAGCTCCCGTAAGTCCATGATAGTACTGAGGGCTCGCTACTTTCAAAACAACTTTCCGAAACGGCGAAACTGAGTCTTTCGGCAAAGTTAACTACCAGTTCTAAATTTTAACCCTCTTTTAGAACCTGGTTCACTCAAAGGAAAAGCCAAGCACTCCCCCACACGTGATCCATGTCTCGAGCCAACTGCTTCCCTTGGGCCGACTGTTGTTGTCACTTGTAGCTTCGTATCCGACCGCTGCCAACCAGTTGTTGTGGATCCCGCCGCTGCCACCCAGTTGTTACGGGTCAGAAGGAAGGTCGCTGTAGGATACGAAAACAAAACAGGTTTATGGCACTATTTACAAATATTTACAGCATAGAAAGGTTGAGAGTTCACAAACCACGAACGTGGTGGTTGAACCGTTACACAGTTCAGAGCGACGTCCAGCACTCTGCGGCGTCCTTATAAGCCCTGTCGGGCTCCTCCTTCTTGAGTGGAACACCAATCACACACACACAACAGGCGAGGGGTACGAGCATGCACGGCCCACGTGAACATCCAATATTGAGTCGTGATCACTGCACTGCAAAGTGGCGCCAAAGGGGCTCTTCCTCGTCGTGTGTGTGTCGCTGGACGAGGGGTCCCACGCTCCTGACAGCAGACATCAAACGGTCCGCCGATTTGTCCGCTCAATTAGCAGGGCAATTTGTGGCCACGGCCGCGGTTTCTTCCAAGAAAGACGCTGTCTTTGTTGTCCTCTCTGGAACGGCTTACGGTGTCGTGGCGACACGACGTCTCATCCTCCGGCATGCAGGGACAATACCTGGCGGGCATAGGCATCCGACCAGTCGTCTACCTCTTTGAGGATTAAAAGAGCGCCGCTCCCCCGTCATCTCTGGACGCTGGTTCCGAGAAAACTGGGTTCCAGGCGTGGGAACGCTGCCCGGCTACGCTTCCCAGCGACAGCATGGCGCCTACTGATGGCGGTCATAACAACCCCCACTGCGCATGCTCGTACCTCGCGTATCGTGCCGCACGCTTGCGTCTCGAGGCAACTGTTTGCTCCCCGCCCCCCTCTTCTCTCACTTCGAAAGCGTGCGCTAGTAAAAGCCGACTGGTCCAGCAGCACAACCGTTCACTGGCCTCCCCGTATATGTAGGCACTGGATCGCACATCAGCGTCCCACCCCTCGTTGAAGGCGACCCTTATAACAATAATAGCGAAAGTTCGGCTAGTTGGTTATCATACTTGGGAAGTAAAAAGAGCACAAAAATATTTTTGCGCTGTTTTTACTTCCCAAGCATCATCCTTTATTAAATGCGAAGCACTTCTTAGCGAACTTCGGCGACATTGAGCATATCTATCTATCTATTTACCTATCCGCCTACGACTTTTATCTCTCCTGGCCGTTTCAATGATGGTATTGATACCAAAATTAGTATAGCATAATATGACTGTATGAAGAACACATTTGCCTACTTAGTACATGAAAATCATGATTTGTAGGTCATGAATGTCATGATTTCCATTTCATGGTCCTGCAGCTCTTGCGCTGGTTTCGTTCACATGGTATGTTTCAAAACTGGTATGGTATGGCATGATTACACGGCGAACACAAGTGACCGAACCTAACAAGAAAATCAAGACATGCGTGTCATGTAACAACATGACTACATGCCACGCTCATGATGCCCTCGCAGCCGTTTCGCAAGCGTCACATATACCAAATCTATATTCCAATACAAGAATGGATGACGAAGGTGTGTGACTACTGCAAACATGATAATCATGTGATGCATGTTATGTAACAACATGACTACATGCTATGCTCATGATGCGCTTGCGGCCGTTTCGTTAGCTTCACATGTACAAAACTCGTTATTACGTGACGAAAACGGACGACATAGGTAAATTGCACATCCAATCATGGTGATGACGACAAGCATGTCATGTAACAACATGACCACATGCAACACTGATGACACGCTTGCGGCCGTTTCGCTAGTATCACATATGCAAAATTTTCGTATTAGGTGACGCCAATAGATTACGAAGGTATGTGACTGGTGCAAACATACTAATCATGAGAGGCATGTCATATGAGAACAAGACTTCATGCCACAGTCAAGGCGCCGATGCATTTCGACGTGACGCGGAGCGCGTGCTCACCGGCGTTCATTTCGTCGCGTCACGCCGGTTTTGCCACGCCAGGCGCCGGTCCTGCCATATACTCGCAGGCAACGTTACTGGATACTTTTTTGCTCGCAGGCGCGTGCCGCGCTCGGTTGCTTTGACACATGGATCCCGGCTGCGGCGGCTGCATTTTCGATGGAGGCGGAAATGTTGTAGGCCCGTGTGCTCAGATTTGGGTGCACGTCAAAGAACCCCAGGGGGTCGAAATTTCCGGAGCCCTCCACTACGGCGTCTCTCATAATAATATGATGGTTTCGGGACGTTAAACCCCACATATCAATCAATGCTTTGACACATAAGCGTTTCAGTGCGCCCGGAATCCCACCATCACGGAAAGGGGGAGACGCCGTGTTGTCTGGGTAACGCATCGGCGCGAAATGCAGCATGTCGCATTTCGCACTGGTTGTCGTGGGGCCGCGCCGACGGACGATGGTCACGCCCGACGTCAAACTACAGAGTGCTCGCGTTTTGCTAACGTTGCATCGCTGTGTCCAGAGTGCGCGCGTGTCAACGCTACATTGGAGTATAATGGGCTCTTCATAATGCGCTAGTGGCCGTTTTGCTAGCTTCACATACACCAAATTTGGTGTTACGTGACGTCAATGAATGACAAATTATATGACTGGTGCAAACATGATAATCCTGACACGCATCTCATGTAGGAAAATGACAACATACTTGCTCATAGCGTGCTCGTGGCCGTTTTGCTAGCACCACCTGTACTAAATTTGGTATTCACGTGACGTGAATAGATGACGAAGGTAAACGACCCATCCAAATATCATAATTATGACACGGAACTCATGTACGGCATCATTTACCTCCACATCGTAACGTTGTGCTGATTTTAAAGCGACATATCAACATTGCTCATCCGTGCTTAGCATATTATTGATTGCTACAGTACGTGGGATCTGCCTTTTTTTTATTCATTGAGTAAGAATAATAAAGCCAAAATAACAATTAAGCGTTCGTTGATAACTTTGACGTAGCAGAGGAAGAAACCGAAGGGTACTCACACCGATAAGTAGCTGTATCGACGGGTCAAGATTTGCTGTTACTGACTGCTGAACAGTGATTGCGTTTATGGGACACTGGTTATTCCACGGCATACTAAACTGTTGTTCAAGGCTGGTTGTACCTCCGCATAGCTTGTACGTGCTGAATAAAGCAATTTTTTCAATGAAAGTGTGGGTGGGCTCATAAAATCATAAAAACTGTGCCAGTGTTTCTTTGGCATAGTTGCCAACAACGTACATGCACGCCACTACAGCGCGCCAAGCCTGCAAGCAGGTTTCCAAGCACGAAAGAGATATTGAGGTGCCCAGTTTATGCACCATCAATAGCAATAAAAATGTAATAATCGTCATAGTGCAGCCTTTGAAATGAGCGTGAGTCAACTTTACCCCTCGGCTATTCAGGCAGGTTACTAGATCACAGCATAGTTTGCACAGTACTGTGCAATAGGAGAGTGAGAAAGGGAAGCGAGTGTGAGGAGGAAGAAGAGAAGAATCAGAGAAAGAATAACGTAGCAATGAAAGGTTTAGGAAGGAATAAAAAGATAGAAATAAACGCTGAAAGGCAGAAAGCAAGAATAGTGAAAGAGAGACATATTAAGACAAAGAAAAACAAAGCCACCATTATAAGCAGATACCGCACCCTCTGAATAAGCCGGACATGCCCAATAGCTAAGTCGCGCTCCCCAACAGAGACATCGTGCGCAACCTCCGCTTCATTAAAGACGATAGTCCTTCTTGCGGACCTTCGACGAAAAATCTTTGGTCTGTCTGACTGTATATTTGTCTGTTTTTCCGCCCTAGCGATACCTCAAACGGCACCAAATGGCCCACCCCATCCGCTGCGCCCACCAATACTGCTCGAGGTTTAGCGTTCATAGTTCTGCAATAGTCAATTAAAAAAAGCAAATATTGCGCATATCTGAGGCGCCATAACAACACGTCTATGTTTTGTATATCTGCCTTCATACTAGAAGAGGCACACACAAGTAACTCTAAGGAATGTAGCGTTTATCGCGATGTGCTGACAGTGCAACGCGATGCTCAAGAAGTTGTTTCCAACGCTTGGCTACGACGTCACGGTGGTGGCACCTGCCCGTCGCTTTGCGTTTTACACCTTATTACCTCCGAGACTGGCGCGCATATTTCTCCGCGGGATGCACGCCTTCTTTTTCGAAGACAACTGCCAGATGGCGCTTGTGTCTAACGTGCATTAGAGTTACTATATATGCTACCTTTAGGTAGCAGAGTTGCGCCAAGATACGCGATCTTGGGTTCAAATGTCTTGCGGGAAAGCCACCAACCACCCACGTAGGAGCAAAGCTCGCGCTTTAGAGTTATTGATTGATTGACATGTGGGGTTTAACGTCCCAAAACCACCATATGATTATGAGAGACGCTGTAGTGGAGGCCGTGTAGTGGACTTGAAGAATTACAGGCCGATCAGTTTGCTCTCTGTAGTATACAAGCTATTTACAAAGGTAATTGCTAACAGAGTAAAGAAAACATTAGAATTCAATCAACCGAAGGAACAAGCAGGATTTCGAACAGGCTACTCAACAATTGACCACATTCATACTATCAATCAGATAATAGAGAAATGCTCAGAGTATAACCAACCACTTTACAAAACCTTCATAGATTACGAGAAGGCGTTTGATTCAGCAGAAATATCAGCCGTCATGCAAACACTGCGGAATCAGGGCGTAGATGAAGTACATATAAATATCCTGGAAGAAATCTACAGGGGATCAACTGCTACCATAGTGCTTCATGAAGAAAGCAACAGAATACCAATCAAGAAGGGTTTAAGGCAGGGGGACACAATTTCCCCAATGCTATTTACCGCGTGCTTACAGGAGGTTTTCAGAAGCCTAGAATGGGAACAGTTAGGGATAAGAGTCAATGGAGAATACCCGCTTCGCCGATGACATTGCATTGCTGAGTAACTCGGGGGACGAATTGCAACTCATGATTACGGAGTTAGACAAGGAGAGCAGAAAGGTGGGTCTTAAAATTAATCTGCAGAAAACGAAAGTAGTGTGCAACAACCTCGGCAAGGAGCAGCGCTTCGAGATAGGTAATAGTGCACTTGAAGTTGTAAAAGACTATGTCTACTTAGGACAGGTAATAACCGCAGAGCCGAACCACGAGATTGAAGTAACTAGAAGAATAAGAATGGGGTGGAGCACCTTCGGCAAGCACTCTCACATTATGACAGGTAGATTGCCACTATCCCTGAAGAGGAAGGTATATAACAGCTGTATCTTGCCGGTACTTAGCTACGGAGCAGAAACCTGAAGACTTACAAAGAGGGTTCAGCTTAAATTGAGGACGATGCAGCGAGCAGTGGAAAGAGAAATGGTAGGTGTAACCTTAAGAGACGAGAAGAGAGCAGAGTGGATTAGGGAACAAACGGGGGTTAAGGATATCATAGCTGAAATCAAGAAGAAGAAATGCACAAGGGCAGGGCATGTAGCGCGTAGACAGGATAACCGCTGGTCATTAAGGGTAACTGACTGGATTCCCAGAGAAGGGAAGCGGGTTAGGGGGAGACAGAAGGTTAGGTGGGCAGATGAGACTAAGAAGTTTGCGGGTATAAAATGGCAGCAGCAAGCACAGGACCGGGTTAACTGGCGGAACATGGGAGAGGCCTTTGTCCTGCAGTGGCCGTAGTCAGGATGATGATGATGATGATGATGATGATCATGATGATGATGTAGTGGAGGGCTCCGGAAATTTTGACCACCTGGGGTTCTTTAACGTGCGCCCAAATCTGATCACACGGGCCTACAGTGCTTCAGAGTGATACATAGTACTTCAATATTCAAGCATTATGGTACTAGCGTTGCTTTATTTATTTTTTGGCTTTCGTTAAATTTTTTAAAGTATGAGAGAAACTCTGTTGCTCCGGTCACGCCTAGAAGCCTTGATTTGATGCTCACATTCTTGGTATGTAATAATAAAACAAAGTGCGTAGCTCGTTGAACCAGTGAGAAACATAATTATGGTTGGTTACGCTAGCTTGGCCTTTTCCGCTGTTTGACTCATTTACAATAATGAAATTATTTTTACACTTTTTAATTCAATCGAACCAGTTAGGGAAGAAATTTTGTAATCATGCCAGACTCATTCGGTACTGCGTGAGGGAGCCAGGTGTAGTTGCATCGCCTTCAACTGAATCGAGCTGAACAGCGATTGAGAGTGCCCATGCGACTCCCATATTACGAATTGCTCTCTATTGCGCTCGTATTACAATCGTGGCTCACGACAGATGGTGTGAAACAACAGCCGATGTCAACCACGCTTGATCTGCCCGGAATCATCGTAGCGTTGGCTTCTCCGCAGTGTATTTGAACTACTTATGACCACGTGATGGCGCTCGGCGAATAGGGGCGTTGAAGTCCTGTAGGCGGAGTGAGCTGTGTCTGGAAAACAGTGGCGCAACTCTGCTACCTAACGGTAGCATATACAGTAACTCTAACGTGCCTTGATGCGCTCGTTCGCCTCCGCTAGAAGCTCGAGGCACTCAAACGCAGCGCCTCCAGAATACCATTCACCGATTTTCTCGCGTAGAACATCAAATAAAATAAACGTTTTGTTCACTCTCTCCGGATGCAAGACTATCGTCTTTCGATTACATTTGCGGTGCAACATGCAGATTTGGAACCAATTTTATTCTCGATATCTTGGAGTGGCACCGCCTCACGCGTGATGTCAGCGCGGGGTCCACTTTCAACAGCGCTACAACAGCCGCTGCTCCTATGCGCGGATTGGCTGGTTCTGGCGGAAACTTAGTCTAACGAACAGCCTCGTGAGGGTAGATACCAACCAATGCTTTTGAGTGCAGTTATGAGCTTGTTTTAGTTGCGGCCCAATCGACAAGGCCGAGAAATTTTGCAGATGGCTGGCGAGTTTTCTTGCTCGTCATCTGCAATTCTCAGCATGGTATACAAACTGTTCGAATGTTCCTTTCAACGTTTCAATAAGCGTACCTTTCTTCAGCATCTACAAGTACGTATATACAGCTTGCGAAACGCCCTTTGAGCATGTGCACTCCACAGCAACAGCAGGTTTTCATTATGAGTTTATGTCAAGCAGTGTGCTATGAACATGCCTGTCTTGATCAGTGAACTACGTATATGTAGAGACATAGTTTCAGATATCTTGCGCCCTTTGGGGACCACGTCTTCGGCTCTCTGTCCAGGGGCCTAGCGGTAGGTTTCGTGACGGCACTGCACCTGCTATAATTCGCCTATGCTTGTAGCCTCCTTGCAATCAATGACTGAAACATTGGCGAGGCACTCAAACATGGTCACAAGCTTTACAGAAGAATGGCGAGTACGGCGCATATAGCAGAACTCACTGTCAGCGAAGTGCTTGCTTCACTCAGTCGATGAAGGTGTCGGGTGCTTTCCCTTTTCGAGTTTGACTATCCACTGCTTCCCCAGCTTGGGGTCGTTAGGATAGTTTTGAAAGCTAACACCCTTTTCACGGGTGAGTGATCATATAGAGGCATAGAGCAGACCCTCACCATTGCACGGCACTCGCCGCGGATGCAAGCGGCCAAAGTTCTAAAATACAAGGCCTTGTGATTTTCAAATGAGCCTTAAAAGCGGTGTCCCATGCTTGTCAGAACAGCGTCGGTAGCCACTACATACAAGATAACCAACTGAACTGCTTCTCTGTCGAGGTTTACCACGATGGTAGTTTTTGTACGGCGCCGTGCCTCGAAAGCACGTGAATCCCCCGCTAACATCTTACAGGCGTGGTGTGCGCTGCAGGCAGGACACAAGGAAGGAACACAACTGCGCACTCGTCTTTCTAGTTTCGTTCATGCTTGTGTCCCGTCTGCTGCGCAGTTTGCTGGAAGATAGAAAATGATATTTTCATGTTCAATATGTCTTTGTCACAACGGCGTATTCACAATATGCTCTATATAACGTAAACCCGAGCGTCTGGCTTGTCAACATTGATTAAGCATTCATGGTAGCACGGCTTAGCGTAGCAGAGTGAAGACCGTTATTCTGCGCACTGCTGGTTTGTGAAATGGCAATTCGTGGCTCTACGCCTCTCTTCGCAGAATATTTATGACTGTCATGCACTGTGCCGCGATGCGTGGTGAAGGCAGCTAGCCCAAATTAACAATGTTCGTACCGAAGTGTCCTTTTGGCTGGGCACAAGGACTCTGGAGATGTCCGTTTAATTTTCAGTGCAAGTGGCTGCATTGGTCGGCGTTGCGCGAAAGTATGGAAAACAATCAAGAAAGGAGAAGGGGAGAGGCGGTGGCCCTATCAGCACCCTCTCACCCTTATCTGCCTGCGCCACGGCATGGGGCGTCTTATGAAAGTGCGTATTGCCGAGACAGCAAGTGGTCTACAACAAGAAACACCCGGTCACTTCATTTATCCTTCTCTAACAACTGAAGCTTGAACCGTAATTTTAGGGGCGAAGCTCCTTAGGGCGTGGGCTGTGCGTCCCCTGTATGTAGCCACCTCTAGTTTAGCTCTTGCAGTGTTCACTAGATAGCGGTACCGTCCCCTGTATGTAGCCACCTCTAGTTTAGTTCTCGCAGTGTTCACTAGATGGCGGTACCGTCTCCTGTATGTAGCCACCTCTCGTTTAGTTCTTGTAGTGTTTACTAAATGGTGGTACTTGTAGCTGATGATGAAAAGATGCAAGATGTTATAAACTAGAAAGCGGTACTTGTAGTTGATGAAAGACGCGAGATCTTATAAAATAGGAATGATGTCACATATGGCGCGTGTCATTGGTTGAAGGCAATCGTTCGATTTAGTGCGGCGACGTACGCTAGGGGGAGCGATGTAATAAAATCGAGTGGGCAAAATGTACAGAGGATTCATGGTTTACCAGGTTTACCTCCGGAGCTTCACCCACTCATCATCATTCACTTCGTGGATATGGCGGAATTTTTTACGTTACTTCGTTGTAAAGAAACTCTCTTTTTGCGTTTTTGAATATACTAAAGGCGCATAAGTTTCCAGTGTACCTGTTATAACTTATGCGTAGGGTAGAAGAGTATTGGAGCTATTTGTCAAAAGACACAGAGAAGTTGGTGTATGTGGGCTACACCTGAAGACTATGATTTCCTGCTAGTGCAAGTATTCTACGTCGGTGGGCAAACCGGAAGCCTTCCAGGACATGAGACTGTAAACACTAAAACCTTCATTGCATGCAGTGGTCTAAATTACTTATACTATACTGTAACTTCGTACAGTGTATATGTAGACAGAAAAATTTTTCAACGCAAAAATTATAGCTATAGAAGCATATTTCTAGACTACACCAGTTAACAGCATTTGTAGGTTTAAAAGACGAGTGTGCAAATGTCATCGAATTGTATGCGCATGTCATGTGGTCAGAACGGACAAAGCAAGAACAAAAAAATTGGTTCCAAATCTGCATGTTAAACCGCAAATGTAGTCGAAAGACGATAGTCTTGCGTCTGGAGAGAGTGAACAAAACGTTTATTTGATGTTCTGCTCAAGAAAATTGGTAAAGGGTATTCTGAAGGTGCTGCGTTAGAGTGCCTATAGCGTGTAGCGGAGGCGAAGGAGCGCATCGAGGCACGTCAGACAAAACTGCCATCTGGCAGTTATCTTCGAAAACAAAGGCGTGCAGACCGCGGAGAAAGATGCGCACCAGTCTCGGAGGTGGCAGGGTGAAGAACGCAAAACGACGGGCAGGTGCCACTAGCGTGACGTCGTAGCAAAGCGTTAGAAACACCTTTTTGAGCATCGCGTTGCACTGTCAGCGCAGCGCGATAAACGCTACATTCGTTAGAGTTACTTGTGTGTGCCTCTTCTATTATAAAGGCAGTCATACAAAACTTGGAGGTGTTGTTATGGCGCCTCAGATATGCGCAATAATTGATTTTTCTAATTTTACAATTGCACAACTATGAACGCTAAACCTTGAGTAATATTGGTGGGCGCTGCGAATGGGATTGGCTTTTTGCTGCCGTTTGAGATATCGTTAGGGCGGACAAACAGTCAAATGTACAGACAGACAGACCAAAATTTTTTCATGGAAGGTTCCCAAGAAAAACTATCGTCTTTAAAAATCGCGCTATCTGTGAGGAATGGCTCTTGACAGAACGTAAATGAATGTGTACGGAAGACGTAGCTTTGATAGAAGACTTGTTGTAAATATCTTCAGCATGGATCAGTGAATTATCTGCATAAGCATAGAGGAAATTACATAACGCATTGGTGCAAGTACAATATTCATTGCTAGCTTGACGCCGCCTCACGGGGAGTACTCCTTTCAGTGTGTCATTGGGGTAGTAAAGAGTAACCTATATCTTTAAGATCCTAACCACACACTGCTCAATCAATGCTGTGAGCTAAGGGGCAACAAGAGAGAGAAGAATATTTCTTAAGAACCACGAACTGCTTGGCGAGTTGGTAATTCATCTTGATTGAGTGCGCGAAAAAACTTTCAAGCACATAAGGAAGACACATGGACACAGCGCACTGCCCAGGTGTCTTCCTTTTGTACTTTAATTTTTTTCGCGCACTCAGTAAAGATGAAATATTTCTTACCTGTATATTCAGTAACTATTGTAACATATCTTGTGGAGGAGGAGGAGGAATAAATGAGGAAGGACAGGGAGGTTAGTTATGTGGAATTCATGTCCAACCACATTGAGAATGTCGGCGTTCAGCGCGAAAATGGCATCCACTAATGTCATCTCTTTAACAGTATTTAAAAACTGAGCATTCTCTATGTGAACAATAATAATGATAATAATAACGTATAATTAACAATCAAAGTGTATTTACAACCAACGTTGTTGATGCATGGAACTGTGGAACCACTGCTTGTTTTAATCGTTATCTTCAGGGTTGGGCTCGATGCTAGTTGCGTGGTGATGATCATAAAAAAATCCACTTTCATAGTTTTCCCAATCTGAGCGTCCGTTATGCTTACGCCGCTAAGCTTGACGCTCTGGGCACCTGAATTGGAGGGGAGAACATTGTGGTGCATATCAGGGTACATATAGCTGTTCATTCCTACATGAAGTTTTATGCGCCTCTACGATAAAAAATACAGTTTTATTCAAAGCGGATAAGTTTGATGATTTTGATTTGTGGGGTTTAACGTCCCAAAACCACGCTATGATTATAAGAGACACCGTAGTGGAGGGCTCCGGAAATTTCTACCGCCTGAGGTTCTTTAACGTTCGCCCAAATCTGAGCACAAGGACCTACAACACTTCCGCCTCCATCGGAAATGCAGCCGCCGCAGCTGGGATTCAATACCGCGACCTGCGGGTCAGCAGCCGGGTACCTTAGGCACTAGATCACTGCGGCGGGACAAGGCAGATAAGTTTGTTTCTTACTTCCTACCAAATGGTTAGTCATTCATATGCTTTTCACCCTTCATTTCACACAAAGGTGTCTTGGAGACTAGGACAAAAGGTGTGTGTATTTTCCCAGACGGTAACCTAGCACCAGAACGGACACTCAAGCAGGAAAAAACAGCAATATCAATATAGAGCTTCGCGTCTTCATAATATCTAACGCAAACCATGCCAGAGTGTCTGGCATTTGGTAGGCTTGAGCACGTAAACTAGAACAGCGGAGTTCATTTTCGAGCACAGCTACTATTGGTAATACTCAAATTTTGACTGCCACATGGACACGTGTAAAGGCGGCCGCGCCTCACCGCAGATCAGTGGATCGGTGAACGATGATCTGTTCACTGTATTAGCGTATTAATGCCAGCGCGTATCACTGTAATCTAACTTTCCATACACCGACCACAAGTTCGGGCTCTTAAGCAATTTCTTCTTGGACATACAGTCTACTGCCTTCCTCAACGTCACGATCACGTTACAATACATACAAACGCTGTTTGATACACCTTGAACAATATGTACTGCATTACTATTATGAAAAAAAAAACTCGGGAAACAATGAAGTATTCTTCTCCAATTGGGGTCTTATAAAGCGCAAACGGCAACAAGCCTTAGCAGTGGTATAATGAGCATACTCTATTTGTTCTAGTAACATGCGCTCATATCCATTTTGGTAGCAGTGTGCATATCCATGCCTGTCCATGGTGATGGCTGCACGATGAACACTATTTTATTTGAAATGCTTGCCACTGATCACCTTTTTCTTTCAATGATGAGAGTACGTCTGACCAAGAATCTTGAAGTAGAATAAAAAACATAATAGTTCAGAACAATTACCTACGTAACTAGCATTCCTTGAGAAGCTTCCTGTATGCACAAGGGTAATGTAAAACTGCTCCGTCAATTAGGAATGGTATGCTGGGTATTACATCCAGAAACCACTGTTTGATGAAGAGGGCCTTAGTGGAGTGCTCCAGACATTTGTAGGGTTTTGTGTTTCTTAACGTGCGCTGACATCGAAATGCGACCACCGCCACTAAGATTGAACACGTGACTTTCAAGGCCATGCACCATAACAACTGTAAAACCGAGGCAGACGTACTGAACAATTAGTCACTATTTCTACGTCGCAGTGTAGGGCCACACTGCTCACAACGCGTTAGTAGATTGCCAAGTATGGCTCATCTACACGTACATTGCCTAAAGGAAACTAGTAACTGTAGGCCCCAACCATCCTACCCTGTGAACATTAGGCACTGCGAAAATAACTTTGTTTTCGGGGCGAAGCTCCTTACTCTGGGGCTCAGTAACTCCTCCGTAGCCAACCCTTAC
This sequence comes from Rhipicephalus microplus, assembly GCF_043290135.1. Taxonomy (NCBI): domain Eukaryota; kingdom Metazoa; phylum Arthropoda; class Arachnida; order Ixodida; family Ixodidae; genus Rhipicephalus; species Rhipicephalus microplus. Next base: position 20,040,001 of record NW_027464588.1, read on the forward strand.
TTTTCACGATGTTTACTTGATGGCACTGCGCCGTTGCAGTACGTGTGTGATAACTAAACGGCGTGGAGACAGACAGACAGACAGACCGACAGACAGACAGACAGACAGACGAACGGACTGAGCTTCACCCCATTCATCATCATTCACTTCGTAGATATGCTGTGAATTTTCAGGTTCGCATAATGGAGACACGTCCGAGTAAGAACGATGGTTCCCACACTCTTGAACTCTAAGAGGTCCTGCTCAGCAGCCTATACCCGAGCATTTGGCAAAACACATACAGTCACATTCTTGCTGCTGCTATGTCTCAAAAAATTCCAGCCAAAGGTTGGGGGTGACTGGATATGCATTACGTGATTGACCGATTATTTTCAATAAAGATTTTTTCTCTCTCTCTTTGTCTTCCTCTCCATCAACAACTCATAAGGGTACAATAAGCAGATATGGCACGTTGCTTTTTATGACGTGATTTTTGTTTTGTTAAAAACCGTGATTTCTGTTTTGTTAAAAATTTTGCCCAACAATTTCAATAACATCGCATCAATGCGGTAGTTGAATCGCCCAGTGTATATTCAAAACACCAAACAACTTTTCAATAATCAGCACCGACAGGAAACCGCGAAAGCAACAAAATGCCAGCGCTTTCAAGCGTCATTTTTGTCGCTTTCGTCGTTGAATTTACAAATGTGCTGCGCACGCTCTTACGACACTATCGACATTCCAATGAACACCGGATGAAGCAATTCTTTGTTTAGAGCATCAGTGTCACCGATGGGAAAGCCTCAATAATTTAAATTTATCACCATGAAATTGCTGTTTCTGATAAGTGATAAGTATAGTTTAACATCTCAGAAGATTCGAATAATTATGCCATCTTATTCAGAAAACTAATGCACTACGGAATTCGGGGGTGAGGGGGGGTTGTTTTGAGCATGATTCAAAAGTACTTCACGTCGACATTACAATGGACAAGTTATGACGGGTTCTATTCACAGATGAAAGGAAAAACTCTTGGTGCCCCGAAAAAAACATTATGTCCTCTTTTGTTTCTAATATATATAAACGACATGCCCCTTACTCCAAATGTAGTTTTGTACGCTGATAACACAAGTTTATTTTTTTAGTAACAGTCTAGGTGGGCTAAAATCCACAGCTAATAATTGAGTGAATCAATTTTATATTTGATTCTCTGCGAGCCAATTGCAGCTGAATGTCAGTAAAGCCAAATGTGTTGTTTTTAAGCCTGTAAATAAACTGTATCGGACAGTTCTGTTTGTGTAAAGTTTATTAACGCTGTAATAGAACACACTTCAGTTTTCAGACTTCTCGAAGTTCTCTTTGATGAAAACCTCAGTTTCACACAACATATCATGATGGTTCATTTCAGGATCTGTAAGTCAACTGGTAGATTGTTTAGGATGAAGCACTTTGTTGCCGTTTGGTGAACACATCACTTGTATCACGCAATAATTCAATTTTTATTGCCTGATATGGGGAACCACATGCCAATCAAACCTGAATAGGCTCATAAATCTTCAGAAGCGAGCAGTTCACCTAATAGAAAGCCTTGGATATTGTGAGCATGCGGCCAATGTATTTTTAAAACATGGCCTTCTAAACCTTACTGATCTATATTATCTTAGGCTCACAATATACATACAAGGTTTTTTTCGAGAAAAATACCATAATTTTATTAAAGGAACCTTTCAACTAACCATCAATGCAATTTTAGGCACGATAAGTTTAAAGTTCTCTTTTGTAGATCATTACACGGCACTGAACAACTTACATACTTAATCCTAGCCTTTATAAATGCATATCCCAGTACTATCAGTTTTGCCCGAAACTGCGTGCCTTTAAGTTACTTTAAAAATGTCATGAATAGGCACTTCCTTTATGTTAGTGACTGAATTTATTACAAGGTCTCTTCTTTTGGACGTATTGGTTTGGTTCAGTTTTGTATGCTTAACTATCCTTTTAGGTTGCTACTCTGTCAGTGCCAATTTGTGCTTGTATATATTTCTTTCTTGTTGTTACAATTTTTATTAGCGTATGCAAAAGATTTGTTTCTGAAATGTGTTAGTTCTTTTTTGTCATTTTCATGTAACATAGTTATGTTTGTTACTCTATTGCACAAACTTTGAGTATTTTTGTGTTCTATGCTGCCGCTTGCTGCCGCACTGTTGGAGCAATGTACGGGTGGCAAGGCCTCAGTCAGGCAGACAATGTTCTGCCTTTTGCCTTGCCATTCAAGACTCACTCTGTGTCTGAAATAAATAACTTATTAGTTTCATTATAAAACCACCATATGATTATAAGAGACGCCGTAGTGGAGTGATCCGGAGATTTCAACCACCTGGGGTTCTTTAACGTGCACCCATATCTGGGTACACAGGCTTACAGCATTTTCGCCTCCATCGAAAATGCAGCTGCCGCAGCGGGAATTCAATCCCGTGACCAGCGGGTCAGCAGCCGAGTACCTTAGCCACTAGAACACCGTGGAGGGGCAGGTTGCTGTTTCTGTTGATCTCATTTAAAAGTCGTGACAAAACACCACGAATGACATAACGTAGGCAGTACATCAAGTATCAGTTTGCTTCGTTTTGCATTTTCAGTGTTATGAGCACTTGCGTGGTCTTTTCTGTAAATTTACTTGTGTGTTTTTACCACGTGAGGTTTAATGGTGCAATTTTTTCTTCTGATGCGACTGCTGTCCAATGACCCATTCTGACATTTATCTTGTATAAAGTGATCATGGGCACATGGCAGAACAGCTTCAGAAGAGTTATTACTTTACACGCTTACTTCTACAGCTAAAGGCGCAAAAGTTGAGTTTGCGTAAATTTTTCTTTCAAATGCATAATTCAACGCTGACTACTTTATTTTGCTGCTGAAGCTCATGCTGCATTGAACAATTTGTCAATTTCATTCCATATTGTGCTCTACAGAGTGCCTGCATGTACACTTCACCGATGAGCAACTTTATGTCTTACTTTTATTCACAGCCTGGCTGCTAAATACCACCATCAATGCTGCAGTATTTGCTGTGTTGCTGCCTACATTTACAAACATTTCGAAGGTTCTAGAGGGCACAATATATGTGAGCCTGCCTCACCTCGCGCAATCGTAATTTACGCCTTTTGTAAGTAATAGTAATGTTCAATTCTTGAAGTTTGCGCATAGTCGTTCCGAATAAAATGCTGTATGATTCAAGCACTAGAATGAAAATAGTGACCTATACTGTTCGACAGTGATCTGCACGTTGCGGTGAAAGGTTGCGTGAGAGACTGTTGTAGTCGATAAGAGCCGAGTATCGTTTCCGATGTGAGACTGCGAATACATGTACTTTCCTTCTGAGTGCTAGCTCACTTTATGGCTGCTTGCGTATGAGTTTCTGTCGTTTCTTCAAGTCTAGGCGAATCCGAGACCTCACCCTTCTATGCTAATTACACTGTAGCTGCCCAAGCACTTCCACATGCTGCACTGTGCCTGGGTTTGCATTCTGTGTGAAGTCTATTTTGTTCTTACTTTCAGAATTAGGGCTCCTTCATTTTCACCTATGGTTCACTCGTTTGCAGTACAAGGTGTTGAATATCCGTAAATAATGCGTTGTGTGAATGCTTCCTATAACTTCTCTCTGGCATTTCTAGTACCGGTAACATAATCCCCAACTGCGTGGTCTCCAGCCTGCTTCTTCCCTACCTTGGCGTTGAAGTCGCCCATCAGTATGGTATATGGTGTTTTTTTGTTACTTATTGCCGATTCAACATATTCATTGAAACTTTCAACAAAAACGTCGGTTGTAGGCGCCCAGCCCTGTACTATCCACACCTTTTATAAATTATTAAGCCTAATTAACAAATCATTCCATTTTTGGTAATGGCATAATTCTCTATGTCCCCAGTTATATTTTTGTGGATAAGGAACCCCACTTCCTGTCTTATGTGAGCCAAGCCACGAGAGCAAGGGGCATGCCCATTTTGTAGCACTGCATAGGCATTATCTGTATTCCTAACCTCACTGAGCCCTACTACATTCCACTTAACAACATCTAGATTCTCCAATGGGACAGCTAGACATGCCTCACTGGGTAAAGTTCAAGCGTTGAACGTTGCCAAGTTCAGGTTTCAATTGTCGCCTGTACGGACCCAGAGATTCTCAGCACCTCCTGCTGCGTTGCAGATATTACCGTTGCCGTGGTCAGCTGCTTAGAAGCTGCTGGGGACTGAGGGCCGAGGACTATTTGGCGTATCCATGAGCGAAGTAGTGATCATATACTGCACCATGGTGCAGTATATCCCTCCTCTGTTGAGAGATTGTGCTGCCGGCGATGGTCACCGGCGAAGCTGCACCACCAGCGTCTTTAATGCAATTTCATCAGCACGCGCATAACTTATTTTTAATCAGGTAGGGCATTGCGCAGCACCGGAATTAGAACCAGGACCTCTTGTATGTGAGGCTTATACTATAACCATTACGCCATCGCGAGCTATAATTTATTTACTATGTACTAAACATGGCATCGAATGCCGTCAATGTTCGCACAACGTAAATCACAGACACTGGCATGAATATTGTGTAGCGCATATCATTCACGTCAGGACGAGGTCTTAGTTCCCGGTCGGCTACTTTGTCCATTGATATCTACTGCAAAACTTACCGCAATTAATTGTGCGTCTATGCAAAATCTTGGTATTCTCGCGGCTGTTGCATTTACTCAATACGCACTGGAACTAACATGGCACATGACGTCGGAGTAAAAGGAATATATTTTAAATCGCGTAACTTTAATGTGATGCCCGTCATTACATACATAACCCGGTCTAGTGTTTTGGAAACCGTTTGATCGACCCTTAGTATACCAAAGGTACGCCGTTCATGCATGATCAACATGTTTTGTGAGTTGTTACGTCAGTATAGCATGCATTTACTATTCGTCTAGACATGAATAGCATGATAAGTCTGCCCCGTGTGCTATGACATATATGAAAAGGCAAAATTATTCTTAATGTGCTGTAAACTGAAAGATGCATTGAGTGATGAGTGCACATGAGGAAAGGAGTGACAAGCCGTGTCAGCAATTTACATGACATTTATTTGCCAATTAATCAATCGTCCCCTTCTCCCAAAAATTGCAAGGGCTAGATCCGTCGCCCTGACCACACACACTCACGCATGCCACAGTGCTTCCATCTGTTTTCTTTTTTGTTCTAAGCAATGCGGTGATGAGGCAGCATTAGCGAGCAAGCTTCATAGTCACTCCAGACTTAGAATAACGTTTCTGGTTGGCAGCACAAGCACTCCATTCGTCTGGTACGCGCCGTGACGTAATATTATCCTACGAAACCTAAAAATATTGAACTAAAGGTGTACCTTGTTGTGATAAGTGGGAGACGCTACTAGTTATTTAAGAACAGACAAATGCCATCCTTGCTCAGTTTATAAGGATTCGGTACTAGCAGGTTATCGCTCAACAATACTAACACATCTTAACGTCTACGCTGCTTTGCACTGCATTCGTGTTCCCGAAACGTCGTCAATAATGGCGTCAGCACACAATATATTCTGCGCTACACATCCAGGACCTGTAATATACCAGAAGGCAATACAAAATGTTGTAGTGAGATCTCTTCCAGCTTGCCAAAGCAACGTCAAGGCAAACAAGTAAACATGCAACCAACAAAATATACCCTAAGGTTCATATTTATGTAATTTTATTTATTAACAACTCACTGCTTACCCAGTAAGGGCCGAACTAAGAGGAGAATCAGAATACAATATTAACATATGTAAAAAGAGGGGATAGAGAAATGAGCATGTTAAGTTTGAGCAAGAACACAATTTGTTAACAAGATGAAGAAAACGGTCTGTACATGAACAGTCCAAAACCTAAAATAACAAAGAATAATGTGAACAGACGAAACTATTAAAAGTGCAAATAAAGGATGGCCAGTTTATTATATTATTCAAAAGGTGCACCAAAAGCAACGACGTAATCAACAAGTTACTGCATCAATAGCGCATGAATTAACCACAGCTCAGTTGTTTCAGCAAGTAGTGGCACGAAAAAAAAACAGTACAGTTAAAAACGTTATTTCTCGTTATATAAGGCGTTAAGGATGCTGCATGGTGACGTCTCATTCAGCGTACGACAAGCGGCTTCATACTGGTACTTGTACAACGCAGGTGACTTCGTAATACCTTTATTACCTTTTCGATGCAATGGTCTTTAAAAGTCCGCCTTTCCTACGCCATAAAACAAGCTTTTTTACAATTATTTCTGCTCATATGATCGACTTGAAAAAACCACAACGAGTAGATTGTAGATATTTGCGATAACTCAGAGGAACTCACAGGGCCTCCCGCTGACCGTGCGGTCTTCACAGCGGAATGCCTTGCGAAAACGCACTGTCTTTGCGACCAGGTCGCAGATCTGTGCACGTTCTTTGTCTCCGCAGAAATGGCTACACAAACTCACAAAGAACGTTTGGTCTTCACTCATTGACTCCAGGAATCGCAGCTTGGAGTAGCTTTGCGTAGCGGAATTGCTGTCTTCGAAAGCCCGTAGAGTCACGTTCAGGGCGAAAACCTCTGCGAGTGCTCGCTTCTCGCGTCTGGTCTTCGCATCATAGAGCGAGCACTTGAGCTTCTGAGCCCATCGAGAATCTGGCTGACCCTTGCCGTCGAGCATTCTTCCGTGACTGTCGAGTGCACGAACCAGGCTACGGGCGATTTCGAAACCCAGGCCGCTGAACATCATGAGACTGGAGCCATGCCTGCATTCAAAACCCGCAAGGTGAACACGTCATCAGTGCTGTACAGCCAGAGGCAGAAAGGGAGTAGAAGTCAAGTTAAAGCAAATGTTTGGGCAAGTTGTTCCACAGTAATGAAAGAATTTCACAGCGCACAAAGACAGGCAATCCAGTGAAGTGCATTTACTGCTCTTAGGTCATACTCGACGCTGTGTACGTGTGCCTTCCTGGCTGCTACGTTTTCTTGAGTGGTTAAAACCACTCATTGGCAGTCTAGTAAAGACCTTTAATTTAATATTACAACGTGAACGTTTCAGGCTTCCATCAACACCAAAGTGCATTCCCACCTCTAATTTGATAAAAATATACCATAATGGTACGCTTTTTTATGTACAGATAAGTAGGCGTTATGAGGCGATTTCAGTATGCCTTCTCCACCGCAAATATTTATAGTTCAGTTGAATATCATTACTGAAGTGTTTCAGCATTTTATCTCCATCTGAATGCTGTTACGGTAGCCAGATATCTATCCCAAGTTTTTGTACTTAGCTTCGTGACATCAGAGTGGCCAAGCTATGCCAACGCAGATATAACCCATGTCATTAGTAATCGTCTAGTGCACTTCCCTCTAGTTCTAGCCTACTTTCATTCTTTATGTGTGACCTTCGGATCCGAAGGTCACAGACGACATGTTGCCTTTTCGCCCACTTCACTTACTTCACGTCTATATCCAGAATATTCACCTTTAACTTTTGTGTAGTGCCACCGCTGCATACGCGCCAGCCGATTTACTGACAATGCTCTTTTTTTATTTCTCTCTTTCTCTTCCCTTTCCCCTCTCTCATCATTATGCCCCCCTTCCCGTTCCCCCCGCGTAGGGTAGCAAACCGTACAAGTGCCTGGTTAGCCTCCCTGCCTTCCCTTTTGTTGTTTATCCCCCCCCCCCACTTAAAACAGTACAATCAACGTTCCCCGAGCCTTCGTTGGCTACATCGTCTGCTGGTTTTCGTTGAAGATACAACTAGAGTATGGCACATTCCAAGTGTTAAAAGATTTTGCACGCAGAAGTTTGGACCACCTATTCTAAGAGTGCCTTCATTCTTGCATACCTCAAACTAAAAGCACGAGCTGCTCTTACATTGCACCGCTCCGCCACATTTTTGTGTATTTCTTTGGCTCTGGAGCATGAAAGAGAGACAGGGAGAGTAGAGCGAACAGCAGGGGCGTCCATATTGCTGGATGTGTTGAGCTCTGGTCGCATTCTGCTCCTTCGAGACCAGTCTCAGCTCATCCTCGAGATGGCAGCTGGCCGAGACTCTCTCCTAAAGCTTACTGGTTTAGAAGTGCCTCAATCAATTGTACTGTTCAGCCGTAAGGCATGCATGGTTGAGGCGTTCAGTGCAGATCGCTTTCATCTTTCTGTAGCATAACACAAAGGGACACCAGAGGAAAATATAAGTCGGTATTGATTGCTGAAATAGCGGCCCAGAAACCTCGTGGTGCTACTTTTGTGTCGAGGTAGTGATTCTTTTGAATTATAATCACGGTTAAGCTCCGCATCGCGTGAGCATACTTGGAATGTCCCACCGGAAACGATTTGTTTCACGTCACTGATGCCATACCCAATGTGGCCTGCCTTTACTGCATGGAAACCAACACTAGAGCAAAAGTAGCGGGAGCCACAGCAGCAACTACGGCAATTGAACAATTTTCTACCGTGGCCTCTGCGATGGCCAGCGCACGGCGTGTTTTGCTTCGTTCAATTGAACCCTGTGGATGGCACCGCCTATCTAGCATAACCAGGCAAAAACAAAATTTTTAACCGCTCACGCGATCCTTCATAGTAACGCCAGGTGGTTCTATTTTTAATAAAGCAAACAGAAACGGACAAGCAGCATTTTTCTACGTCTTTTTTTATGCAAAGAAGATTCTTTTTTTTACTGCAGCTAGTTTGATTACTAGTGAATGACAGCAGTCAGATGATCTGACGTCCTCGGGATCTTTTTCAAACTATCTCACTCGTGGGGCCAGTTGTATGGTACGTTTAGCCTAATTTCTCGGTAAGTAGCGCATTGCTGTTGAAAATGTTGCTGTTTTAGACATTGTCTTACATTGAGCGTTCACTCTTACATAATTTTTATTTGCCTTTAGTGTCTCTTTAACATCTTTGAAAACCAACTATTCTACTGTTGGTAATCCCACTCACCTCCTATAGGAAGGTGCAAGGAGGGCTCACACACCGACTTCAAGGTAATTTCGGCTGTAGAGGTAGCGGACGCTACGAGTAAACCAGCGGACGCGCCTCGTGAAAAGGCTGGAGTAGTAGCGGCTGGTCCTCGACTCCTGCAGCACTTTCATCGTTTGAAGCCGCAGAGAAAACAGCGACGCGCCCTCTGCGGGAAACGCTGTGGTGATCTCGTTGAGCATCTGCCTGCTGAAGAATTGTTCGGGAGGCCAGAGAGAAATGCCTAGCTCGTCGGCTATCTTGGCTTCCGCCTTGAGCCTCGTCAATGGAGTGATACTATTAGTATTTGCAATGACAACGCGCAGGGCGTTTGTAATAGAATCAAGTATGGGTTTCACGTTGGCCCTTTGCGATGCGTTGAACAGTTTGGACATGTAAACAGCGACAATAGCGATACCGTGCATTTCGTGAACAGCCAAGAAGCACAGAGTCCTGGAGCTCAACATTTCAGGGTTTCCATGCCCAGAATAGAACGTGTCAAAGCGGGCACCCATAGTCCACCCGTAGATGTAAGCGAACATCCACCCGGTCACATTTAGAGCTACTTCATACGGTAGATCTTCGAGCATGGTGAAAGCGTCGTTGATCGTCGCCTTGTTAAAGGCGAGTATTTTAGTTTCATTTGAAAGGGTCATGCCGAAAGCACCTTGAAGTGAGTTCTGTAATGCGGCCAGCCACTGGTCAGAACCCACACTCCGAGACAGGACATGTACTTCTGCGATGGGCAGAATTACGTCTACTTCATCTGCTTCTTCACCCTCTGGATCCCGTCGAAAGGACAAAGTGTTCCGCACAATTCCTTCATCGAGACGCAAGTTGGTGAGTTCTGTTTTGCTGAGCGCCACAGTGCCTCCAGAGAGAAAAGACGCCATCTGGCGGAGTAAGCACAAAATATTTCTGGTTAAGTGGTGAGTGAAGAGTGTATTGACGCTACAAAATAACACGTTTCAAGAGACTGTTGTAATGCATTGAGAATGTTTACGAAAGCATGGCTTCCAAGATGTACAAAATTGAAAATTTGAACATACCCTATATAGTACGGGCAAAACAATACGTGCATAAAAAGATGCAGAAGCCTTAATATTGAGCTTTTTTTTATTTCATCGTTGGCGCTTAGGAAAGTTATAGCTTTTAGGCAGGCTCTGTGGAGTTACTAAACATTGCTGAGCAGCACAATATTATTGCCATAAATATCCGACGTACAGGACTCTTGTGTGCTTTAGATCAAAAAATTTTCTCATTATCACAGCTTCTTCGGTCAATTGCACGTCGTGCGAATACCAGCGGACACTTTGAACCCACAATGGTGACTCAGAACTCCGCCAAACAAATTGATGGCAGCAATGAGACTTCGTCTCTTGCACATGGCATCGTGTTATGCCAAATATATACTGGCGTTGCGTCATGTAAACAACGCATTGCGTTTCTAAACTTTTAAAGTCAAAATCAGGAAATTTTTGCAATCTTGAGCAAAACAACTGCCTAAAGTTTTCTTCTAATAATACTAGTTTTTTCGTTACACAACAGTAACATAATCGGTGAAAAACATTAAAGCAGGGTGTGTCTCTCGAGCCAGCATTTTGGTAACGCGCCTTGCTTATATGAATGCCCTTATGAGTTGATGCTCTTGTAAGAGCAGGACCAATTCTCTAGTCGCACCCCTGTTCCAGATTTCTTCACCTGCTCATGCCTTCATTTTCCCCAGAACCTCTGCTTTAAAGAAAATGTTACATCACCAACATTCTCAGCCTTTTGAGAAAACAAAAGGCTCAAATCTGAATAATTATTCAGGCCGGCTTCACTATCACGTGAACATTTTAATAAATTTGTTCAAACTGTTTATAGTACTCTGATGCTATAGGTACGGTTATCTGTATTACTTTGTTTTGGGCGCTAGAAATGAATGTTATAGGCACAAACGATACATTCACAAGATGTACAGATTGATGCAATAATGCTCTGAAACATCAAGAAATAGCAGCATTTTGAAAGTCTCATTAAGCTGCCCGATTTTGGGGTGAGTGCGGTATGCCCTACACACACTGGAGTTCCAATACAGTCTCTCTATTTTTCCAATTCTCGCTTGCATATTTGTGACCAATGAATCCTAATGTGAAAAGAAAACATGATTGTCAAGAAATATGTTCAATGAGCTAAAACAACCTGAATGAACGAACCCAAGGCGTTTACTCTATTCTTTGCATGAAATTAAACAAAGGTGGTGAACTACACTCGCGATTATACCACACCCGGCTCGCTGATGGTCCCACCTGCCGCTTTTTATAACCCATCCCGTTCGCTCTAGTGTGTTCCAGGCTACTTTTTTTTCATATTAACCTATCAGACTAATAACGTACGTTCAACTGTAAAACTTGTTTGATTTTCTTGTCTACATGACTACTTTGCTCTATACTGCGTCCTGCAAGCATGAATAAGTAATGCCCTACCTAGTTCCCCTTTTTTTATTCACCGCGCAAGGAGCAGCGCAACTTTGCTGATTGTCTGTGAGCGTGCAAAGCATAATAAAAACAAGATTCACACATAAGCATATAAACAAAACAGTACCTATGCACTTAAAATTCATCTATGGTACAGTTATGAGAACTGATTAGGAAATCCAATGCAGTGGACTTCCTGCTTTCGGACAGCGCCTCCCTTATTTCTTTCAGTGCCTGTGCAAAAGCGCGAATATCGACGGAACCGTCAGTCCGCCTTCGTACAAGTAGTGATCGTGATGCGAAGCTGCATGAGGGGCCACACTAGGGAGCCTGCATGACCACCTGCTTCTTGTAGGCTCCCAAGGTCGCACTGCTTGTGTCACAAGTGCTTCCTAGCACTTTCTCATGGAGACGCGACAGACGTGCTTCTCACCACAATATCGTACGCCTGTCAGATTTCTTCCTTCGTGCTCCTTCTTTGTCGCTCGAAGCAACGCCACCACCGCATCAAAGCGCAGCGCATGTAGTAGCGTTTCAGCGACGCTTCCCTATTGGTTTCCCGCATAGCGCCACGAATGGTGACACGCTATCTCAAAACCGTATCTTTTACAGAGCCATCGTGACCGCCAACATGGCGAGCAAGAGGAATGCAAGACGCCGCCTAACGAATTTCTACACAACTGAGCAAAAAATTACTTCGTATGATTTCCGTCGAAAGGCATTGCATTAGGGGGCTCCTTTCCCCATGACAGCAAAGCACACGCGAAGCCTATGCGATGGGTGAGAGCATGGCAGGGGCTAGTGCAGAGAGTGGTGAACGCCTGGATTGGGCACATCTTGCTGGCTATAAGTGAAATAGAGGAGGCGTTGTTTCGGATCACCAAAGGCGTGGTCGCTTTTCTAATATTACCTTAATATTTAAAAATGTTATGAAATACAAAGCGCAAGAAAAATAAACGTATGAAGAAGGGTGTGACACGAAAAACACCATTTCAATTCTTCTGCACTGTTCTTTTGTTGAACTACTTGTCTCCATACAAGTTACAAAGCAAAGTTGTTTCAGGAAGAAAGGCATCGAATTAAAAGCAGCAGTCGCAAAGATTAAGCTTAGCAAAACGTTCAAACGCCAACATTCCTGCTATCCCAATTAACGTGTCGAAAAGTCAATACCTGGAGGATAGCGCACATTTCAGAATATCATCAGATGCACTCGAGAGGTGAAATATTGAACAAGGCCAGAAAAGCATGCGACCGTTGTCGTTTAATTCTGCTGCGTTACTTTAACACGTTCACGTTATCAACTGCGCTTAAAAACTTCCTGCTTCACGTCATTATGAACACGTCTATTTACTCTACATATCCAGCGCACTCAAATGCATTGGAAATATGTTTCTATAAAACAACCTGCTGTACAACTCCATCGTATGCGTCATCTCCAAGGGACGAAAGCTGTGCCATGCGGAACACAGGCACAGGTCCTGGGTCGCCCAAGGTGACAATGAAGCTTTCTTCATGGTCCAAGTTCATCACGTTCACGTTGAACCATAGAGACACTCGCCAGTTCAGGGACAAGTCCACCAGTATGGGAAAGATCGGGTTACCTGCGCAAGCAAATACGCACCGGTGTGTTCTTTTTATTCCATGCTCAAAGCCGATATCATTGATAACGAAGCTTCGTTTGCCCTGAGCTGAACGTGAAATTTCACGACGGGGTTCGTCATCTCAACACGCGAAAGTTGACACCAACTGAGTGCTTGGGATAAGGTTTTGACCTGTAAAATTGCCCTCCCAATATGATACCACTGAAACTTTGTTTGCATATCTCGAGGTTTAAGTCTGCATGTCATATCTGTGTAGGTTCATTGAGCAGAAACGACTCATACATCTGTGACATCATGGTACCCAATGTTACAGGTGCCTTTGCTACCGCATTGTGCGGTTTGGCTACCTCTCAATGAAACTCACTGCCCGGGATCAGCAGTTTCGAACGCTTCAGTGAGCTGGTGACACACCTCGTATTGGCACCTTTCGTCACTACAGCTTACCACCCACTGTCCAATGAAGTTAACTCTACCAGTACCTCAAAACGATCCCGCACGCTGCATAGGTACCTAGGGGGACCCTCCAGAGGCTTTTCACTTTGCCCGGCATAAAAGGTGCACGCAACGAATATCTAGGCAGCTTCTTCACTAGCTCTTCTGCACCCAGCTATGCTCACTGAACTTTCTTGCGGAGGTCTTTTTTTTTCCAGAAAAACTTCACATGTACTTCCTTTACACTCTCAAAGTGCCTGATTTAAGTCAGTTTTTCAAGCACTCAGCTCATCTATCCACGTCATCATCTACAACTGTGCTGCGCGCAAGCTTTTGCAACTTCACGACACCAGCCCGATCTAGTTCTTGTGCGCTGGCCTGACTAGGCGGTACCAAGAGAGTTAGCGTTATTGGCTGATATAATGTGTGTCAAGCCCGTCTATAACCCATCCTAACCTTCAAGTGGACCGATTTCGCAAGCCATTCTAAAGTCGTAAATTCAGTTTCAAGAGTAGCAAGCGTCTTGTCCTAGTCTTCATTGTTCCGTTTAAATGTGCTACTACACTGTACGGTATATTTATCAGTCACCAACTAGTCCAGCTCTCAACCTTACTGAACTTCAATTCACTGATTCCACTACGAGCCTTCCGAAACACCACGTGTCACTCTAAGTTCGCGTCAGCCGTCCGGCTTGCTTCAACACTTACCGAGTGGAAGTCACTCTAACTCGAGGTGCATTGCACATCAATAAAAAGAGTGGTTGCTTGCCTCCTCTCGACTGCGGGTGCTCTGTATGGCATGCTCTAGCACAGGCTAGTGTTCAAAAACGTTGAAACCTCTGACACATACTGTTGATTTTCTTCAGATGTTCGCATGCAGAGTTGCACCATGTGGCCTGCCAGTCCCCTCCGTCTCTGCTCACCATATATATATGAAAAAACAAAGAGTAGATACACAAGACCACGTATGATTCTTTACTGCATAAATTGCAGGTTCATTTCAGTTCAGCTTATTACCTAAAATGCCTCCTTCTTAGGTAGCTTTGTATAAGGCGTGAAGTTTCGTAAATGTTAAAAATAAACGGGAAGCGTCGTTTTAGTGTTTCTAGCAATATACAATACAATCTTGGAGAGCAGATGAAACATAATAGTTTATGCTATCCCATAACTCGCCCTTCTATTACACCAAAGCCACCGTATGTACGTAAAATTTAAAACCTGACATATGTTCTACATTTAAAATGCCGTTAAATGCGCCCATCGCAGCAAACTACATTGGTAAGCATTCGTAACCTGGGAACTAGAAGTAAATATTTGTACGCTTTCATAGTTTAGATTACTTCTAATGATAAAATGAGCTTCTCCCATTTTGTGATTTTGATACTGATAAGTTTATCTTTAAGCTTGTACTACGAGCTGTATTTGTAAAACTCGTACTCGTAAAATGAATGTACGATCGCTTAGCCCCCCGTCGTCATTTTTGTGTTCATAGCATTTTGAACAGTCCGGATACTTTGTCAATATACTTGTTAATGATACTATACCTTCCTTGAGATTCTTAAAATACTACTAATAAAAGATATGCCCAGCCAATGCAACTGCCATGGCGAACATGGCTGACACTGACCTTCTCTTTTTTTTTCATTGTTTTTTTTTTCATTTCTTATGTGCTTGTGTGCGTGCGTATTTAATAGAGCCATGAAATAGCTCGATGTATGCATGTTTTTTTAGTGGCACACTAATGGATATTGCACAACATGGCAGCTGCATTGTGCAAGCTCTCATCACATCTCCTGAGAAGAAAAGTTGCGTTTGAAAATTGTTTTTTCAAGTTTGCGTTATTATTTTTACCTAAACAGGCACGATAAAGGCTTGTACATAACAGTTTATGAGTCATTTATGAAAGCCGAATATAAACGAACTTTCTTGCAAATGAAATGTTCCAGACAATAGGTTTCCTACAACCTAGTACTGTAACCAATCTTCTGGTAGCTCTGTAAACTCACGAGCCAATGGACATCTGTTGGAAGCCTGGAGGCACAAACACCGGGAGCAAAAGAACACAAAGCTTTCAGCCGCATGCCGCAAAGTGAATTTCTTCTGTTTGCTTCTTTTGAGTACACTCCTCAAATGCTTAACTACGTCATATGCAAATTTATACTTGAAGTTACAAGCAAAAACAATCGTAGTGGTCAATGGATTTTCAAATGCGGAATAACTACAACAATTTTTGCTAGGTCCCTTAAGAATTACTCAGTTTAAAGAACGCGGTATATATTTACTCTACTTGGCACCTGTAAGTAATGTGCTAAAGCACAAAAAGAAAAACATCGTTCTCAGACCGTGTCTATGTTTATCCCCGCGAACATTATTGGGGATTATTTGGCGCAGCATTTTTCTTCAAAAAAGAACTGTTAATAATAAGTATACAAGTGTACAAAATATTATAAGTTATGTGCGTCTGACGATCTACAAACACTTAATCAATATTGCCACAATCACTGAGCAGCAGAGAAAGTAGCTAGCAAAGCTAACGGATTCATCGGGAATCAGCAGTGCTATATGTGTCTAAGCACCTCAAGTCTTCTTTAAAAACATTTTAAATTTTATTAGCATTTATGCATCATTCATACGCTTGCTGAATGACGCAATGTGAATTTTAGGTGACACCTCACCTGACTCTTTGCTTGCACGTTTGGGTAGTTTCGGTTCCATAGACCACATCATTCCATGCTCACGCATAAACTGGACAAATGGTGCCGGATCCGTAGTCTGTGGTCTATCCAGGCACATGTACAGCGCCCTCGAAGCCTTCAGTTCGTAATCGTGCGAGATGCCTGTGTCCGTCCCAGGAACTTCTTCGATTTGGTGCTTGAAATCCTCCACCTTTGTACTGTACATTCTTAGCACCTTTTCTTCGTCAGTATTGAAAGCCGCCTTGGTGTGATTAGTGCAGAAATACAGAAAATTAGTGCCATGCTTAGCACATAAATGCTAGCAAAAACATGGTAAACCTTCTTTTTATGAATTGTTAAAACGACATCAATTAGTTGGGTCTTTTATTAATTTTTGGGCGCAAAATGATGAACTTCAATAATATCCACGTCGCAGCAGTCAGTAAACATGAATGGGTGACTGTTTGGGTGAAAATTTGACGCGTGCCACAAAGATATAGTGAAACATAAATTACTAAAGAAAACAGCATTTTACCTCAAAACTGTCATGCCAATCTTTAGATGGGACATGGCAAGGAAAAGCGGCAGAGGGTTTGACGCCGTGCCATGGTCAGCATAATAGTGCACGAGGGCCGCATGTCACTGACCCCTGAGCTGGACCATTTTAACGTGCACATACATCTAAGGACACAGATGTTTTTGCACTGTTCTTCCATCTAATCGCGGCCACCATGGCCGGCGATCCAACCTGCGCTGGTTGGCTTAGTAGCCGTACAACCTTGGCCGGTGTAGTACCATTGCGGATAATGAGTATAACAATGTCACTTCTTTAACTTTGGTGCTTAAGGAGACAGTCGCCGGAATTACTGAAGCGTAGTAGCTCAGATGTGAAGCATCTGTCTGTGTGTGTGCTGCGGTGGAGGGTGGCGTGGGGGAACGTTCAATAAATAAAAAAAACTCTAACAATGGCAAAACAAGTTTATCTTTTTATTATGTATTATTTTCCTCTCTTCTCTGTTGTACGAGTCTCCACACTCCCCCCTCCCCCTTTTCTTGTGAATGGGAGTGGGCTGTCACTTTATGCAATATACCAATGGGAGATAGTAATGATATATAAATTAATGCGAACCATGAAATGATTGACAGCAAAACAAGTGCGCTTTGCTTACGTGTTAGCACTGTTTTTTTCGAGAGTCCTAACTTGGCATGGCCTTCACATTGCCACGGCCGCTGACATCGCGTTAGACCACACAAACGGAATCGCTACATAGAATGCGTTGTCATAGAATGCTCGCCACATGTGAATCGCACGTGTTGAAGGCTATGTGCTTCGAGTTGATAGAAAGTGCCTAAAGTGGTTAAAGTATTTTGAAGATACGTTACAAGTGTTGACGCAAGTATAACGAAGTTAGCGTGAAGTCGTGCAGAGTCTGAACCAGCAAAGCTGGATGATTCTGAAGTGTTTTTACCTTGCTACTAGGCTATTTTAAAGTTGTTTCTACGTGTTCCGAACAAATTCTCAACAATAAGGTGTTATATTGGCTCCCACTATGCTGGCAGTTCTGTAACTTCTGGACGAATGCTAAACGATAGAGAGCGCATAACCATCATGATTGATAGGACTCCGTCAACAATACTTACCCAAAGCTACCCCTGCGTAGAAAACACGTAGCTAATGCTTTGTAATTAGCGGAAAAGTTTCATGATAGCTACGAAAAGATTTATTATGGCATGCGTGGCACCTCTAGAGGTAGATACTTCTAGCATTTATTTATCAAATAGTTTTGTAAAGATTCACCCGAAGAAATCCGGGCATCTTTGACTCTAAAGCCGAGACTGACTGCCACCGCCGAACTTTGAACGATTTTCGTTATAGATAATACGTGACGATTCGCGCCTTGAAATAACTGTCGTTAATACGTTCCTACTTGTAAATGATGAAGTGCTTCAAGAATGGCACGAGCTTCTGTGCACCTACGTTTCCACAGACGTAATGGTAAAAGTGGGAACACGGGTCTGCCGAGAGGTTGAGCCTCGCGAGCAGGGAACTCCCGAACAGGATGCAGTCTTCGGTCGTGCAGACATGTTCTTCGTTATCGTGTCGTGACGCCAGTTGTCAAGTGATGAAAACAGTCATGGCCACCACCACGAGAATACAGAGCAAGATAGCGCTAGAAAACGTCGCCCTCGAAGCCTCCTGTTTTCCTAGCTCGAGAACCGAGGGCGAAGACGAACGGCGCCGCACGGGAATGACCTAAAAAGGAAACAGGTGAAAACAGCCTGTTCAAGACAACTAAAAGTTAGGCAGATCGCTCACTCAAGCGGCAAGTGTAACTGAAAATAATGTTGTTTTTTTTTAAATGCGAAGCACTTTTTAGCGAACTTCGGCGCTTTGAGCGTACCTATCTATCTATCTATCTATCTATCTATCTATCTATCTATCTATCTATCTATCTATTTATCTATCTATCTATCCTTCTATCTAGCGGCCGATGACATTTTAGTTCTCCTGGCCGTTTCAATAACGGTATCAATACCAAATTTTGTATGAGGTAACATGACTGTAGGACGACCATATTTCACTAGCTATAACTTGAAAATCGTGATGTGTATGCCATGAATTTCATGATCTACATTTCATGGTCCTGCTGCTCTTGCGATGGTTTCGTTTTTATAACATGTTGCAAAACTGGTATGCTATGAAATGACTGCATGGCGAACGCAAGTGACCGACCCTGAAACGAAATTCACGACTCGCGTGTCATGGAACAACAATATTGCATGCCACTCTCATGATGCGCTTACGGCCGTTTCGCTAGCGTCACATATGCCAAATTTGATATTACGTGGCGTCAATGGAAGACGAACGTATGTGACTGAAGCAAACATGATAATCATGAGATGCCTGTGATCTGAGAACATGAAAACGTGCCACAGTCAAGGCGCCTATACAATTCGACGTGACCCGGTGCGCGTGCGTGCCAGCGTTCTTTTGGCGCGTCACGCCGACGTTGCCACGCCAGAAGCAAGTCCTGCCATATACTCGCAGGCACGCGCCGCGCTACGTTCCTTTGATGCATGCGCGTTTCAGCGCGTCCGGCGTCCCTACGTCACTTAATAAGGGGACGCATTGTTGTCTGGGTAACGCGTCGGCGTGAAATCCAGCTTGTCGCATTTCGCGCTGGTTGCCGTCGGGCCGCGCCGACGGACGCTAGTCGCGTCGGTCGCGCCTGACGTCAGACTATAGAAAGGTTGAAATTTAGTGGCGAAGCTTCATGAAGCGGCACTCGTTCGTCCCTCGTCGTAGTGCGTAACATGTTTTACGCCTTGTCCTGCAAGGTGGTGCCGGTGGGAGATTTCTTCTGTGCGTTGTTGAAGAATAAAAATTCACAGCGTGCGCGTTACTAAAAGCCGAATTCTCCTGTCTCTTATTCCCCATTAACAGCCATTGGTATGTACATTGAGCACTATCTGACAAGAAAGGGTTGCTACGTTATTCTCGCTGGGCGCAACCTCCTTAGTTTTAAAAAGGTTTAGCGAGCGTTGGGCCGGAGTGCCATGAATACAGTGAACTAGTATATACCATGAACTCGAGATGGTTAAAGGTGGAAAGTAAGGAAGTAAGACACACAGACAGATGCATGAACGGAAGCACGGACGGCTGCACAGACGGATGGACGCATGAGCAGACGCATGGATGGACGTGCGGGCGCACGAACAGATGCACGCACGGACGGGCGGATGGACGCATGGACGGTCACACAGACTGACGCCTGAACGAACGGAAGCAACAACGAATGGACGGACAGATGCTTCACCCCACTCTCCATCATTCACCCCGTGGATATGCTGCCATTTTTTTTTTCTAACATAGCGTCCCTGCGGCCAGCGTGCGCACGCTTCATCGTTACGTTGGAGTATATTGCGCTCTTTATGATGCGCTCGTGGCCGTTTTGCTAGCTCCGCATATACCAAGTTTGGTGGTACGTGACGTCAATGGACGACGAAGGCATATGACTAGTGCAAACATGATAACCCTGACGCGCGTGCCGTGTAAGAACAACATATCACGCTCGTAGTGTGCTCGCGCCCATTTCGCAAGCTCCACATATACTAAATTTTGTATCACGTGACGTCAATAAATGACGAAAGTAAACGACACATCCAAACATGATAATCATAACACGGAAGTCATGTACGGCATAATTTATCTCCACCTCGTAACGTTGTGCTGATTTTAAAGTAGCATATCAGCCTTTCTCATTCATGCTTCACAAATCAATTCGCACTGTACGTGGGATCTGCCATGTTTTTCTAACCATAATCAAATTCTTGTCGATGGCTCGCTAGCTTTTTGCACTATTAATATGGACGGCTCGCTGCTCTCCCATAGCTCAGTACGAAGTACTTGAGATTTTTAAACGCATTTTCTGAACACACAACCGTTTTCTCTCAGGCCACTACAAGATTATTTATGGCTCTCCCATAATAGAAGGTGTGTAGCACTCTAATTTGTTCACATTTTATTCTAAACACATTGTTTGGGACAGCTTCCTTGCCTCCCCTAGTAGAATATAAAGTACTCTGAATCGTTAACTACTTTTTCTAAGCATCTCGCACTTGTTTGGGCAGCTCAACTCGACAACCACAAAGTATTACGCCATTTCCCGATAAAAGGAACCATGTGCATGTGCCAAGCAGAATGCGCTAACGTTTACACTGGTGGCATAGTTGACACTGGCGTGCATCGCAGCGTTGCGTTGGAGAGAAATCTAGAGAGGCACAAATCACGCAATGATAGACTAGTGTTTCCTACTGGACCATGTCAGTGGCTACTAATAAACAAAGAGAGAGGGAAGACACCGATTAGACAGATACCCGTAGTCCGCTTTTAGTTAACGAGCACGCTGCGATTTTTTATTGTTCAACAACGCACAGGAGAAATCTCCTACCAGCACTACCTTAGAAGTGAAAATCCGGGGGTGGCGAGTGAACAGTTTTTCAGCGCGAGTAGCTGTTTTTTTTTTCAATGAAGAAACTCGCTAGCAGACGCTACCTGCATCGACATTGCGTGACGAGAGGCGCGAGGAGCGTAAGAGAGGAGGAGTAGACGCGCATGTACATTGGGGATGTAAACGCTGCGGGAAGGAATGCCTAGAGAAGAGAGAGGAAGAGTGAGCGTAGATTAGCAGACGCTGCCTGATTGGTGAGGTGACAGAGGGAGGGGCCGTAGGAGAGGAAAGCGAAGGGGGAGGGGTGCGCAGGCTGCGCAGAGAGGGTGGGCACACCGCACACCAGATTGAGCTCGACCATAAAACACTTGGCATAAGACGCTTCCCATGACGTCATCTCTCCGAAGTGAATGATGAAAAGTGGGGGAAGCTCCCATGCTCATTGGTAAAACCATGATCGTTCGCCCACGCAGACACCGAAGTCTACAACAATGCTCGACGCAACGCCTCGCCTTCGCATGCATCGTCCCAAGGGGCTACAGTGAGTGGCGAAAGTGATGATTTCTCTTCACTTAGGTAACTGCTCCTTTCCTGATTTATTTTAGGGGCGAAGCTCATAAAGCTGTGGGTTTCTCCATACATATCTATGAGTGGTTCGCAACCACCTAGTTGTATGACTAGCTCAGCTGGTGGAGCTAGTGTGAGTGATAGGCTGACGAACGGACGGACGGACGGATGTTACAGACAGACAGACATACATACAGACAGACAGACAGACAGACAGACAGACAGACAGACAGACAGACAGACAGACAGACAGACAGACAGACAGGCAGGCAGAACAGCTGCATTGGCGGACGGATGCATAGACGAATGAATGGATGGACGCATGGACGGATGGGCACATGAATGGACGCAGGGATGGACGCACCAATGGTTGGACGGACGGAAGCAAGATCGAACAGATGGACGGAAGCACGGACGGACGGACAGACACACGCGCGGACAGAAGCACGGATGCACGGATGGTCCGATGGACGCTTCCCCCCACTCATCATCATTCACTCTGTGAATATGCTGTGATTTTTAGGGGCAAAGTTCCTTAAAGCCAGGGTCTTACGTCTCCTTTATGTTGTAGCCACCTCTCGGTTTAGTTCTTGTAAAGTCCGTTGAATGGCGGTACTTGTATATAATGAATATATAATGAAAAGATGCGAAATGGCGGTACTTGGAGTGATCACTAGATGGACAGACGGATAGATATACAGACAGACACATTGCCGGACGGGTGGACAGACAGACAGACAGACAGACAGACAGACAGGCAGACAGACAGACAGACAGACAGACAGACAGACAGGCGGTTGGATGAACGAATGGACGAACAGACGGATGGACCCATGGACGGTCACACGGGTGGACGCATGGGTGGTTGCATGGACAGGCGCATGGACGGACGAAGGCAAGCACGGACGGATGGCCACACGGATGGATGGGCACACGGACGGAGTGACAGACGCTTCGCCCCACTCATCATTATTCACCCTGTGGATATGCTGTGACTTTTTTTCATCCTGGCGTTGACGGTAGCGTTGCAGCGAGAAGAATGGGCGGAGTGCGCGCGGTTCTAGTGGAGCAGCCGTGGCGTTTCAAATCCCCCAAGACCAGATTCTGGAGAAAAAAAAAGAGAGAGAGAGCAGGAATGCGAATGCGGTCTCATATCAAGTTCTCTTCGCATTGAAGCGAAGGCTACAAATTCAAATCACGTGCATCTTACCCTCATTGAATGTAGTTCTACAATAGCGCCCGTATTTCCAACGTGAAATATAAAAGTTCCATCCATGTTTTCTACGTACAGCTATGTGAGCCTGAACGCAACTCGCACCAGTAGAATATTTGTATTTCTTCTAATTTATTCGTTGGGACTTCCCGTTTTTGAACGCGCGAGAAAGTCTCACCTTTTCACAGGACACGAGAAAGAGACAAGAGCCCACACCACTTTATTTAAGTATCATGAATCAACTTGCCCAGATATCAACCCTTCTCAACCTCTTCAGATTTCGCGCTAAATGTCGGAATGTATCGTGACAGCGCAAGTTATGTTCGGGGCAAACAAGCGATGGCTGGTTAGTAGAAGGCGCCTCATGAAAAGGGAATATTATGAAAAGCTGCTGCTCAGGACGGGTCATTAAGCTGTCATCCCTAGCATGCGCCTTTGTCGCCGAACTCGGAAGCTTTTTTTTCATTGCTCCTTTCACTGGTGTATCGCCCACGTGGCGGAAGCGTTCTCACAGAGAGCCAGACTGAGAAAAAAGTTGTCCCCGTCACAATACCTATCCCAACAGGTTAATGATGTGGACGTGTGCTGTCACATTATTTCTGAACAGGCGGCGGCACCTTATGTGTACCAACTCGAGACAGCTGATTGACTGTCTAGCGAGGCCTGTTGATTCCGTACGTGACACTACATTTAGGCTGTACCTTGAATAAATGGATATTTGCTTCTGTAGCCAATTTGCTGCGGGATAAGGGCAGCAAAGTGTGAGAACGCAGAGGTGGAGACACGTCTCTGAGAAAAAGTAAGTTGTTTGTCTCCTTGGCGGAGCATCAAAAAGCGGTTGATCTCACAAGTCGACCTTGGGTGAGACGGGATATTTTTTAAAAAAAAAGAAATGAAGGGCTGGCAAGCTTGGTGCTCGAGAAGGAGATCACGAGGAGTGAACAGATGTCATGCTTGGCACCGACTCTGATTTATTATAACATCGAGAAATGGGTGTCGGTGCATTGGCAGGTGACGCCTGCGTGGATTCAGCCTGGTTATTACATGGCGTGGTCGGTTTAGTGGTTGCCCCGGCCTTTGTAAATTAGTACCAGTGTGGAATAAACAGGCAACCTGCCAGGAATTAAACAGCCAGACCCGCCCACTTCTTCAACGTACCGTCGTGGTCATAGAAACCATCGTGATTACCCCAATCAGCCATCCTTAACCAGGCAGATTATCTAAAGCACTGACCTTTGATACCAGGCTTTTTTTCTTCAGAACGTGTTGTAAATGGTGAACCCCACTGCGCCGTCTCAAGTTCTCTTGGTCCTCCGGTTTCATCTGTCCCACTGAAAAAGAGATCCTTTCAAGTTGAGTTGTATCGTTTCATTAGCTGTACATATTGTGAGATAATAATAGAAGTTCACCATAGCCACAACTGTTTTTTTTTGTTCACTTGGTCACGTAAGTCACTTTTCTGACCCACCAGTTTAAAAGAAAAAGATTGGCCGTGTATCTTCGTGTTTTTCCGCAAAGTACGTCAAAAGACGATAGTCTTCTGTCAGGGGGGTGCTGTGTGAGATATGTTGCCATCTGGCAGTAACTGTAAAAGACAAAAGTTTTTTTATTTTTTTTAACGCTGAGGCACTGGTAGGTGGCAGCTCAAAGGTGTTTTCGGTAAGAGGAACTGTCTATGCTACCTTTAGGTTTCATAGTAGCACATTTGTTTTCTAATGACGCTAGCAACCATGCACTGCAGAGAAGCTGGTGCACAGGCCGCACCACCCAAGGTGGTCGCTATCCACTTGTAATTTATCAAGTGATCGTCGTGCCCTCTGTAGCTCGTTGCTAAACTGGTACTTTTATTTGCTGTAGATGCATCTCCTTAAGCTGCTACAGCAAAGTACTTGCGTGCATGCGGCACTACTTTCTGAAAAACATACTACAATAATCAGTGCCTTTTGGAATATCGGAGGACCTATACTTGGTGTTTGGTGTTGCTTATCTTCCATAGCAGGCCGCGTTTGACAATGTGTCAGTGGCAATGCGTGTTATTCGGTGCTACGCTACACCTTTGCACTTTTCGTTGCCGTAAAAACTAAAAATGCTTTTGAACTCTCATAGCAATGTCTCGAAAGTACGTATTTCTTCTTTCTTCAGCGGTGGTTGATACGCCAGGCACGTCGCCTGGTGAAGGGTGACACGCTTTGCCTGCATAAACAGAGTGTGGCTTCGCCGCGTAACTATAGGTGCTAACCAGGCAATATGGCAAACCTATTCACTACTTCTCTCACATAGGGAGCATATACAGTGACTTCATAGTTTTAGTTATTGCCCTTAATTTTTTTAGTGAAGCTGTAGGAAATCCACCATTTCGCTGATAGCATTGCATTTTCAGCCCGGCCTACTAAACACTTAGGCATTTAAAATTGCTTACGTATGCGTATTCTAAATAAATATTTTCACTGCCTAATACTGATGTATTGATGTTTTGCTTCAAGTAGGCGTAATATTCACTTCTTGTATAGTTGACCATGTCGACAATTGTGAACACAGCGACCAGATTTAGATGGGTGGGTCTTGAGCATGGAATTTAAGTTTTCGCCAGGTATCCGAATCGTTGCACAGACACCAACAGGAACACAGACACACAGACCAAAGTTCTGTCATGAAGTTCAATCAGCCTTGTACTTGCTAGTTTGAGGCCCACGAGACGGCTTTATGCTCTGCCATAGTACAGTACCTCGTACTCTAAATCGTTAACAACTCGTTCTAAGCACACAGACCAAAGTTTTTGCGTTTAAGAATCCCGGAAAGGCTATCGTCTTCAACTATCCTCTTTAAAAATAGTGGTGATATATGTACCATTGAGCAGGCCGATACCTAAATTGGTTATATGCAAGACGATTTGGAAAAGAAATCTAGTTTGTTATCCCTGCCGTTTGTGTTACGTGGTATGGAGGGCTAACGCGTCATCTGTCACTCCGTAGGTTGCAATGTTGCTGGTGTGAATGTCGTAGTGCATCTTTTCTTATCCCGTTCTTTTTTTGTTTGAATTAGTGTATTAAAAATGAAAGGCATGTTTCTAAGAAATAGGATACCTTTTTGAGGGAGAACCGCAAATTATAGACATTTTAACCAGAGAGTAGGATTCCCTTCTTCCTGGGCCGCTGCACGGGAGTACAAAAGTTTAAGTCACAGCTTCGGCCGCCCTGCATTTCTGGGGGGTCACACATGTTAACAACAGCCCAGAGGGGCTCATGGCGGCACCCATGGGAATCTTTAGGGAAAAGATCTATAGTGGTCAATTAGTGGAAACCGCGAAGTGATAACTAGCTCCTCAGCTCAGTCACGAAGGTTAATGAGGTTAATGAACGTTAATGAAGTTGGGAACGCCAATGACGCGTAAGGTGATTTCTGTATCGATTCCCTCTATAGTACATATAACTGAAATCTTCAAAAAAGTATGGCATAAAACCTGTGAAAGTCACGCTATCGTGAATTTAAACCTGACTATACTAATATTTATATTTAGAGTTAACTTTTGTTTTTGTTTTTTCTTTCGTGAAACCACGTTGTGTTTCTTAGTTCGCCCTTGAGAATGCAGCGACAACCCTGTACACCACCCAGCAGACCATCTCACAAACACACACGAAACGCACCTTTCCACTTTAGCCAATGGGTGCATGGGCAAGCATGGTTGCGAGGCGCACACTAGCAGCGCGGAGGATACAACAGAACTTCTGCGCAGTTTAGCAGTTTCATCTGCTTGACCTAAATGTACCTAGGTCTTACTTTGGAGTCACTCTTGCATTTAGAATTTCCTGGCCCAATGTATTTTATACCTACTGAAGACTGCGTGTCTGAATTCTCTCGGAGATGTACTAAGTGCTGCAATCATCCCTGTCCACTATTAGCCGTCGCTAAAGCGAAGCATTAAGGAGTGCAGCACATATCACAGTACTTAGGCACAGTGTAAAGCGCAGCACATACAAAGTCCACAGAATCAAAGTTAATCTTAATATAGCATACCGATAAGTCTATCCTGAAGTCTTCCCACTTAAAGTCTTCACACAAGGGCGT
This sequence comes from Rhipicephalus microplus, assembly GCF_043290135.1. Lineage (NCBI taxonomy): Eukaryota > Metazoa > Arthropoda > Arachnida > Ixodida > Ixodidae > Rhipicephalus > Rhipicephalus microplus. Next base: position 20,066,940 of record NW_027464588.1, read on the forward strand.
CGTTTTACTCTAACTTATGGATAACCAGGACAACAGACTGATCGCTGTGCCTTCTTCTTCTTCTGAGCTTATGGGAGTCACGTGCTCGTCGAACGTACTGATCCTAAACAAATATTTGAACTACACCAACGTACAGCGTGCAAAGAATGTAGTTTTTTTTTAAATTTAGGGAGCAATGTTAAGGGTGAAACGTTCCGTGCCAAAAACTTTCTTTTTTCTCGTTTTCTAGCAAAAGATTTCGGTGGAAGTGGGCGTCTTCGTATTAAAGAGTTGCATTGTGTAACAGTGCTTTCTAAATAAAATGAAGATGCTGCGTACTGAGAGTCACTTTTCGCTATTTTCAGCTGAGAGTCACGTTTTCTGTATTTACGTGTGCTTTATCCTCCTTCTGTTGGGGTTGTGTATCATTTTAAAGGCCTTAAATGTCATATCTTCAAATCTTGGCCAATCGCCCAGAGTGGGCAAAAGCCATAATGGAGGCATCATCATCACCATCATACTGGGAAACGATCAAGGAGTGAGTGAGTAAAAACTTTATTGAACATGTCCGGCGTCATTGAGCGGGGTGGGGCTACAAGCACCCCTGCCTAGGTGACGGCCTCGAGTCCTTGGACCCGGGCGGCATCCTGGGCTTGCCAGACGGCCCACAGTTGATCGGCAAGGTCATGGCTGAGCAGAGCCGCCTCCCATCGCGCCTCGCGGTTCGAGACTGCCATGTCTACCGGGTTCGTAGGGGACTGCTGCGCGTTACCGGTACACTTCCACAGCATGTGCTGCAGCGTCGCTCTGGCTCCGCACGCCTTACACGCGTCGGACGTATAAATGCCTGGGTAGCAGAGGCGGAGGATCACCGGGTTCGGGTACGTGTGTGTCTGTAGTTGTCTCCAGGCAACCTGCTGTTTCTTGTTTAGTTTGGCATGGGGTGGTGGATATTTGCATCTGTTCAGTCTGTAGTGTTGCGTGATGTCTCTGAAAGTGGTCATGCGATCCCCCCACGTCCATTCCCGCATCGCTGTCGAAGTGTGCGAGACATCGGGACTGTCGGCAGGCGTCGCAGCTCGGCGTGTAAGTCCTCGAGCCGCGGCGTGGGCAGTCGCGTTGCCCGCAAGCGGAGGGTCCGTGTGGGCGGGGGTCCATACGAGGAAACTGTCGTTTTTGCGGCAGATGTTGCGTTCGTGAATTTGGAGAATGCGGGCCGCTTCGCGGGAGATCCGGCCGCTGGCGTAGTTGCGTATCGCCGCCTGCGAGTCGCCTATTATCACCTCGGCGTCCGTGGTGGCTATCGCGAGGGCTATGGCAGCTTCTTCGGCTGCCTCCGTCTCTTCCGTGCCTATCGTCGCACTCGTGACGCAAGTTCCTACATGATCCGTGATCGCGACCGCGAAGCCACGGTGGCAGTCGTAACGGGCCGCGTCCACGTAAACTGTGTCTTTGCTATTGCCGAATTTCTTTTCAAGGTCTTGGGCGCGCCTGTTGCGCCGACCGATGTGGTGTGTCGGGTGCATGTTCTTAGGCAACGGCAGAACGACGATGCGCTCGCGAATACGTCTGGGTATCCCGACCTTTTCGCCGCGCTGCGTATGGTAGTTGATACCTAGTGTCTCGAGGATGTGTCGACCAGTTCTGGTCTTCGCCAGACGCTCGTACTGGGCGATGTTGTGTGCTTCGATTATCTCATCTAGAGTATTGTGCAACCCCAGCTCGAGAAATTTTTCCGTGCTGGTATTGGCCGGTAATCCGATTGCGCGTTTGTACGCCTTGCGGATGAGACAATCTAGTTTGGTGCGTTCAGTCGCCTGCCACTTGAGGTAGGAGGCGACGTACGTTATATGGTTCATAACGAAAGCATGTACCAGGCGAATGGTATTGCTTTCCTTCATTCCGCTATGCCGATTTGTTATTCGTTTCAGCAACCGGATTGTTTCATTGACCGCACCCTCTAGTCTGCGAACGGTTTCGCCGTTGTGGCCGTTGGCGGACAGGCGCAAGCCCAGTACCCTAATGTTGTTAACTTGTGGGATGACAGCGCCGTCTGATGTGCGTACATTAATTTCTCTATATGCGCACTCGAATGCGGAATTGGCGTTCTTGGGTTTACGGCCCCTGCGCGAGGGTCTATAGAGCAGGAGCTCCGATTTAGCGGCGGAACATTCGAGGCCAGTGTCGCGAAGGTAGTCCTGCACCACGTCGACGGCTTCCTGCAGCGTTTGCTCTACGTGGCCGTCATTTCCCTCGGCAACCCAGAGGGTGATATCATCGGCGTACAAGCTATGGTGGAGGCCTTCTATCTCAGCGAGTTTTTGTGGTAATCCGACAAGCACGAGGTTAAAGAGCATGGGCGAGATTACGGATCCCTGCGGCGTGCCCGTACAACCCATGTATATGTCCTGCGATTCTAGTCCGCCGATCGCTAATCGGGCCCGGCGGCCCGTAAGAAAATCCCGTACGTAGTGGTACGTTCTCTCGCCCAGTCCCAACGCTCGTATACTTTCAAGTATCGCAGCATGGCTAACGTTGTCGAACGCCTTTTTGAGGTCGAGCCCGAGTATCGCTTTGGTGGATCGTGTGGGATTGTCTACGATATCGTGCTTGAGTTGAAGCATAACGTCCTGCGTGGAAAGGTTACGACGGAACCCCAGGATCGTGTGTGGGAGCATGTTTCGGTCCTCGAGGTAGTTGGTAAGGCGAGCGAGAACCACGTGTTCCATGACCTTACCAACGCAGGACGTCAGGGATATCGGTCGAAGGTTGTCAATCTGTACTCGTTTGCCCGGTTTGGGGATCATAATTATGCGCGCCGTTTTCCACGAGTTCGGTATAGCGCCCGCATTCCAGCACTCGTTCATGTAAGCCGTCAGTTGTTCTATCGACTCATCGTCCAAGTTACGTAGCGCTTTGTTGGTTATCCCGTCCGGGCCTGGCGCCGACTTTGTGTTGAGCCTGTGCAGCACCGCCCTCACCTCTGCAACGCTGAAGTCCTCGTCTAGCTCCGCGTTACCCTCACCCTCCCAGGCGTATGCCGAATGCGCGAGGGGGATACGTGACTGAAAGTAACGGCTTCGCACGTCATCTAGAAAGTCCGCGTGGGTGCCCTTGTAGTCGTGCAGCAACTTGTTAAACTTATGTGCGTGCGATGTTTTCGTCTCCTCCGGATCCAAGAGGTGCCGGAGGAGATGCCACGTCTTGGCCCGTCCCAGCTGGTTCTCCATCCCATTGCAGATCTCTTCCCATTGCGTTTTGCATACCTGTAACGCGTGCTCTTCCATGTCCCTGCTTAGCCGTGCTATGCGTCTGCGCAGCGTTCGATTGTGGCGTTGACGCTTCCACCTGTCTTGCAGGCTGCGCTTGGCTTCCCACATGTGTAGGAGTTTGCTGTCTACCACTTCGAGCTGTGCTTCTGGCGGAACCTCCCGCGTCGCCGTTTCTAAATCGCCCTTGAGCGTCGCAGTCCAGCTATCTATATCCTTAATAGCCGCACTGCCACGATTCTGCTCTTTCCGGACTTTGCGAAACGCGTCCCAATCCACCAGCCGGTGGTTCTTGCCCTTGGTACCTTCCCGATGAACGCGGTGGTGAGGTTCAGCGTCGACCTGGATCTCGATCACTGAGTGATCGCTACCCAGGTCCTCCTGTGTATTGTGCCATCGCGCGCTAGCGACGTTCTTGGTAAATGTGAGGTCGGGTGAGGTGTCTGCACATACGCTGTTGCCCCTGCGCGTAGGCGCGGAAGGGTCTGTGATGAGCTCGAGGCCCTCATTCTGCGCATCATCCCAAATGCGCTTACCTTTTGGCGTTTCGTAGCCGTACCCCCACGCCGCGTGGGGCGCGTTGAAGTCGCCTGCGATGAGCAAGGGCCCGTCGGCAGCTGCCTCGCGCGCCTCTCGCAGTAACGTGCTGAAGCGGTGTCTGGCTTTGGGTCTGCTATACACGTTCAGCACAAACAGGCCGGGGCCGCGCCCTTTCGTCGGGATGAGCTCTATGAGTACATGCGGTATGCTAACGTTCTTAAGTTCGCGTTGCGCCACGGTGAGGTTGCGTCGCACCAGCGTTGCAGCGGCCGGTGGGGCTCCCGCGGTCACAGCTTCGTCTATAGATTTGTACCCCGCCAGCTTGACCGGGTCATTGGTTTCCTGCAATAGTATTACGTCTGGTCGTTGCCGGCTACGTAAGAATTGTTGGAGAAGCGCCCGTTTCCTCCTGTACCCCCTGCAGTTCCACTGCCAGATAGTGAACGTGTTCCGTGTGTTATGCTGTTGTGGGCGTTGTGTTTGTGTCGTTTCGTGTCGAGCCATGGTGACTGTACGTGTTATGGTTTGCCGTCCGGCTGATCCTGCGCCTCTTCGTCAGGTAACGGCCTAAAGTACGGTTTCCCAGTCGTTCGTACTGGGCGACCCACTGCGCCCGGAAGTCGCATTTCGATATTGTCTATGCGCGTTTGAAGCGTCGCGACTATTTTTGTGAGCTGAGATATTGCAATGCTCAACTGTTCGGTTTGTGCGGTTTGCTGAGCAATTGCGTTGTTAAGTTGCGTGGTTTGCTGCGCGTGTTGGGTCATCATCGCGTCTACCTTGTCGTCGAGTCTATCGACTCGTTCGCGGAGTTCCTTCTCGCGTTTCTGCGATTTGACGTCGAATTGTTCCGGGTCAAGTGCCTTACGTTTGGTGGGTGCGGGGTGCACGTCTCGAGCCTCCATGACCTCCTCCCCACTCTCGGCTGTACTAGCAGCCGCGTCGGCTGCGACGGGTTTAATTGGAGGAGGAGGAGGAAAGGGAACTGTCGGGGCCTCCCCCTTCAACGTGGCAATTTCGTTTCTTAACCTTGCATTTTCCTGCTTTAGTTCTTGGATTATTGATTCGAATTGATCCAATCGTTTCTGCACTAGACTTTCTGACTCGCTGTTGCGTTTGTAAGCAGAGCTACCGCGTCTGTCTACATCTGGGTTTCTATCAATGGCAGTCTCGGTTCGCGTTAGCGGTGCGCTGGGCGCGCGTCCGGAGGCGACGTCCACCCACCTCAATTTATGGAGGTCAACCTCTCCTCCGCCTTTGGCTGCAGCTGTGTGGTTGGCTCGGGCCGTCGACGTGCTGCGAGGCTTCGCTGAACGGGGTCGGGAGACGCTGCGAGAGCGGGCTCGAGAACGAGTACGGGAGCGAGTGCGGCTCCGCGCGCGTGTCTCCCTCGAAGCCGATCGACTGTTGCCGCGACGTCGTCTCGGTGCGTGGCGTCGTCCGTAGCCCTCCTCCGCGTCGTTGACGGTGCTGCTACTGCTGTAGGCGGCCTCAGCCTCCTCGCGCATTCTGCGTTCCCACTGTCGGCGCTTGACTAGGTAGGGTGTCTTGTACTTAGCTTTGCACTTGCGGTCTCCGGTGAGGTGACCCTTTCCGCACAGTTGGCACACCGGCTCGCACCGATGATCGTCGGGCGGGTTGCCGCATCCGCACCCACGGCACTTCTTGTCGTTCGGGTTGGGGCACACGTCGGCCCTGTGTCCCAGACGACCACACTCGTAGCACATATCGATATGTTTCTTGTAAAGAGTGCACCTTATCACCATCCCGCCGTAGTTCACGTAACGAGGCACGTAGTAGCCGTCGAAAAGGATTATCACGTTGGTCGTGTTTCCCATGCGCTTGGCATGCAGGACGCTCGGGTTGCGGTGGTTAACCAGACTTCTCACGATCAAGGAGGTTTGAAAAATTGACAGATCCCACAAACAGTGGGCATCGCTGATATGCGAAGCACGAATGAGAAATGTCGATATGTCACTTTAAAATCAGCGCAAAGTTACAAGGTGGTGGTAAATGACGCCGTACATGACTTCCGTGTCATGATTACCATGTTTGGATGTGTCGTTTACCTTCGTCATCTATTCACGTCATGTGATACCAAATTTAGTACTAGAGGAGCTAGCGAAATGACCACGAGCATGCTATGAGCTTGGTGTGTTCCAATGTTCTTACATGACACGCGTGTCAGGATTATCATGTTTGCACCAGTCAAATCTTTCATCATCCATTGATTTCACGTAACACCAAATTTGGTATATGTGGAGCAAACAAAACAGCTGCGAGCGCATCATGGAGGGCCCAATATACTCCGATGTAGCGTTGACGCGCGCACACGCTGGGCACAGCGACGCTACGTTAGCAAAACACGGGTGCTCTATTGTCTGACGCCAGGCGCGACCAGCGTCCGTCGGCGCGGCCCGACGTCATACGGCGCGATATGCGGCATCCAGCATTTCGCGCCCATGCCATAGATTAACATTGCTCTATGCCGATGCGTTAGCTAGACAACACTGTGTCTCTCTCTTTTAAGTGTGAATACACTTTAATACACTTTATAAGCGACCCCAAACCATCCACCACCAACGGCGGCGTCCGCAGTCTGCTCTCTATCTTTAAAAGAAAGAGGACTTGGCGGGCCGCAGCGCGACGCTCTACCGAATAAGCCACGGACGCGACGCTGATATCGGTGTCAGTAGGGAGTTTTAGTGCTGGGTACGCATTCTCTTGGGGCCTTGCGGGCTTGGGAGCGCGTGGCGTTGCGTGCCCAACCCATACCCAACCGGAATGCCTTTTAGTTGGTGCGACAGTGGCACGCACGCAAACGCAAGCCGCACGAAGTTCACACGCGCTTGCAGAGCCATAGCGTCTTGTCGCGTAAGTATTATTTAAGTCTCTTTATGATTTAAAATGTTAAATTAAACATACATAGTGATCAGGACACTTTTCTTATTGTGTACAGTAACCTGGTATACGCAAAAAAGTGAAATACAAGGTTATCCTAACGACAGTGTCGACGTCTTGTGACGCTTCGTGCAACCGCAGTCATGACCATGTTAGCTTACGCGTAATGTTTTTGAGGTGAAAATGAATAAAAAGGTTACTCATTTGTAGTATTGTCGCTGCGCAGTTTTTCTACCAAATGTACAATGCACAATGTTTCTGCAATAAAAAATTTGTGGTTGTTTGTTTCACTATGGCCGCGCTAGATGGCGCCACCTATTCAGCTGGTCGGGGGCTGGCATATGTCTTTTAGTTTCTGTGTTCCAGGCCATTCTAGCTTTGGTAATCTGGCTGAAACCGTGTAATCGCAATAAGTGCTCGCACTTTGGCTTATTTTAACTCGACGGCTAGAGTATCCGCAGTGCGGATACCGTGAGTTCTTGCGAAGGTGGACCGCGCGGACTCATGGCCCCATCGCCCCAGCGATCTTGCGACGAACATGTTTGGGGTTTCGCGCATGCGCAATACTGCCGCCCCAACGTCCTGCGTACGCAAGCCGCTTCGGTACCCAGCACTAAAACTCCCTAGTAACACGCCTTATATATTTAACGCCGCTGCGCGCGTCCCTCTCCCCCTTCGCTCGCTCCTCCGCTCTCCTCGCTCGCTGCAGCTGCGCGCGCACCCCTCTCTCTCGCGCGCCCGCCTTCTCTATCAACGCTACCATCAACAACGAATGCAGTACAACCGAATGCCAGCACTGCACCCGTCGCTGGAGGTGACGGTACCGCGGTGGTTTCGCCGACGTTGGAAGGCAAGGCGGCGCTGCGAAGGGCTCGTGAGACCGAAGGTAAGCGGGCGAAGCGTGCAGCGGATGCCGAACTGCGTGCTCGCGAGGCCGAGTGCAAGCGGGCGAAGCGTGCAGCGGATGCCGAAATTCATGCTCGCGAGGCCGAGTGCAAGCGGGCGAAGCGTGCAGCGGATGCCGAACTGCGTGCTCGCGAGGCCGAGTGCAAGCGGGCGAAGCGTGCAGCGGATGCCGAACTGCGCGCTAGCGAGGCCGAGGACAAGCGGGCGAAGCGTGCAGAGGATGCCGAACTTCGCGCTCGCGAGGCCGAGGACAAGCGGGCAAAGCGTGCAGCGGATGGTGAACTGCGCGTTTGCGAGGCCGAGATGCGGCGTCAGCATCAAGCCGCGAACGCGGCCCAAGAAGCGGAACGACAACGCAAGCGTCAGGCGGAGAAGGGCGATGAAGGCCGGCGTCAAGACGCCGCTCGCAATCGTCAACGGCGAGTGGACGTTCCCCAAGCCGTTCGAGCCAGTGAACGCGCCGCGCGGGAGAGGGTGCGAGCCCTGGTAAAGTTAAAATCTGTTGGCATTCGCCAGTGAGTTAACGTAAACTCCGCCGTGCGATCAAATTGCGATTCCCAGGAACCATTACACCATAAAGGCACCATAGTGTGATTAATAAATATAATAGTGCAAATTAATAAATACCCCTCATAGCATAACCCCGTGCATTCGCACTTAACCATGTTCACCCTCGGGAAAATGCTTGGGAGTTTTTTTCGTGACGTAGGGACGCCGGACGCGCTGAAATGTGCATGCGTCAAAGCAACGCAGCCCGGCGAGCAACAACGAGTATAAGGCAGGACCAGCGCCTGGCGTGGCAACGCCGGCGTGAAGCGTCGAAATGAGCGCCGGCGAACACGCACACCGCGTCATGTCGAAATGTATTTGCGTCTTGACTGTAGCATGTAGTCATGTTGCCACATGACACGCATCTGATGATAATTATGTTTGCACCACTCACATACCCTTGTCATCCATCGGCGTCACGTAATACCGAGTTTGGTGCATGTGGGGCTAGTGAAACTGCCGTGAGCGCGTCATGAGTGTAGCATGTAGTCATGCTGTTACATGACACGCATCTACTGTTTAACATGTTTGCAGCAGTATCATACCTTCGTCATCCATTAACGTCCCGCAATACCAAATTGGGTGTAAGTGAAACTGCCACCAGTGCATCATGAGCATGGCATGTAGTCATGTTTCCATGACACGCATCTTATGATTATCATACTTGCACCAGTCACATACCTTCGTCATTCATTCACGTACAGTAATACTAAATCTCGTATATGTGACGCTAGCGAAACGCCCGCCAGCGCGTCAAGAGCGTGGTATGTAATCATGTTGTTACGTGACACGCTTGTCATGATTTTCATGTTAGGGTATGTGGCTTGTGTTCGCCATGTAATCATGTGATACCATACCAATTTTGCAACATACCATGTGAAAGAAACCACCACAAGAGCTGCAGGACCATGAAATCATAATCATGACATTCATGACATACCTGTCAGGATTTTTCTGTTATGACTAGTCAAATATGTTCTTCATACAGTCATGTTATGCCATACCAAATTTCGTATTGGTGCCATTATCGGAACGGCCAGAACATCTAAAAGTCGTAGGTGGCTAGATAGATAGATAGATAGATAGATAGATAGATAGATAGATAGATAGATAGATAGATAGATAGATAGATAGATAGATACGCTCGAAGTAGCCGAAGTTCACTAAGAAATGCTTCGCTTTAAAAAAATGGCAGCATATCCACTGAGTGAATGGTGGAGAGTGGGGCGAAGCATTCCTCCGTCCATGCGTCCGTCTGTGTGACCGTCCATTCGTCTGTTCGTGCGCCCGTCCCTGCGTTCGTTCATGCATCCGCCCCTGCGTCCGTTCATGCGTCCATCCACGCATCTGTCTGTGTGTCCGTTCGTCCATCTATTCAACACTCCAAGACTTACCATCTCGCATCTTTTTATCATATATTCCCCATATAAAAGCATCGCCATTCAGTGGACATTCCAAGGACTAAATGAGAGGTGGCACACGCACACTTTCTTATGGCTTGCGCTTCGGGTCTACTTCCCACCTTCAACAACCTTGAGTTCATGGTATATACTAGTTCACTGTATTCATGGCACTGCGGCCCAATGCTCGCTAAACCTTTCTAAAACCAAGGCGGTTACGCCCAGCGAGTATAACGTAGCAACCTTTTCCTGTCAGATAGTGCTCAATGTGCATGTCAGTGGCTGCTAATGTGAAATGAGAGACAGGAGGATTCAGATTTCAATTTCTTACGGCTTGCGCTTCGTATCTGCTTTCCCCCTTTAACCACCTCGAATTCATTCATGGTATATACTAGTTCATTGTATTCATGGCCCTGCGGCTCAACACTCACTAAACCTTTCTAAAACTAAAGAGGTTACACCCAGCGAGTATAATGTAGCAACCCTTTTTTTTCCGACAGTGCTCAATGTACATGCCAATGGCTGCTAATGGGGATCGCAGCGTGCGCGTTGACTAAAAGCCGAATGCTCCTGTCTCTCATTCGCCAAAACCAGCCATTGGCGTGTACATTGAGCACTATTTTTTATTGTTAAACAACGCACAGAAGAAATCTCTCACCGGCACCACCTTGGAGGTCAAATTTCATACCTATTTCGGGTATGTGCCACTGGTGGTTACGTTCTACGAGGGACGCACAAGCCATGCCATAAGGAGCTTCCCCCCGAAAAAGTTGCTGGAGTCGAAGCCCCGGCATGGCTTGCCCAGCATTTTGTCCTCCAAGGACCTCAGAACCATGCTGTTTTCTAGTGATGCGATTTATACATCAAGTGGCTTTGATTTGCTAATGTGAAGGCTATGTTAATTATAAATTAAAAGGTGGTTGTTTCCGAAGAAATAATCTCCAGAGACTGGTATCGATGACCTAATCTCCAGTATAATTTGCCTTTAATTTGAGGCTTACTGAAGAAAACTGGGAACGCAAGAACGAACTTTGAGCCCTGATTCTAAAAGGTTACCACGTTGAACTCGTTGCGTGTGCAAGAAAAACGCTACTTCGGCAGACTAGACAGACAAACAATGCTTCCTTAAAACGTATATACCGCCAGTGATGGCTTTATGCTCTCCCTTAGTACAGTACTTCGTACTCTAATTTTTTGTCTAAACGCCAATTTAGCTTAAGGGGGTTCGTTACCGTGGATGGGACAGCTTTACGCTCTCCCATAGTAGAGTACCACGTACTCTAAATCGTTAACAACTTTTCCTAAACACGCAGACAAAGCAGTTGTATCGGTCAACAGTTCGACTTTACTAGGGACGTTTTTAAGCTCTCCTGTAGTAGAGTACCCTGTACTCTAAGTCATTTGCCACTTTTTTCACCCCCCCCCCCCACGTGGTGATATGGCCTCATGAAGTGTGAGACCCACGGGACGGCTTTGTGATCTCCCATAGTAGAGTACCTAGTACGCTGAATCGTTACCCACTTTTTCCTAACCGCAACATGCGCTGTTTCAGTGCTCGGTGGCGAAAGGCGTCTGGCACATGGTACAATGCCTCTTTGGCTTTCGCACAGTGCGCATAGGTACAGAACGTGGGCTGTTTGCAAGACTGGTCTTTGCAGTGACCTTGTGCACACTGTGGCGGTGACGCTGTCTAGTGGAAGTACGGCACAAGCCTTACAGAGGCGCCTATCTCTCACTCCAGAATATAAGGCTCATTGTGTGGAATTACCTAGATCAGCCACTGAAAGCGCACCACGAAGAGGCTTTCTTTCGACGATGGCACACGCGTTTCTTCAGAGTAAAAAAGTGACAGCTGAAGTTTCCAGTTCCGTACTAGTCATGCGCCCTCTCTAGTACACAAGCATACATGGTACTCTGTAAAATGTGATTACCTTCATTTATTTTATTTTCCTTCGACTTGTAACATTTGAATACGCAGTGATCATTTATATCTTGGAGCTCATTTGTAAGGTGTATACATGGTCTCACTAGTTTTCGATGTTTAGTTTGTGTGCGTACAAGTTAAGTGTACAATAAACGTCCCTTTCTCAATCGCCGTTTGAGTTTTATTGTGTGAGTGCGGTGTTAAAAAAATTCAGCAGATCCCACGTACCTGGGAATTGACCTTGTGCGAAACATGCGGAGGGAAGGAGACTGCTGTACTTTTTTGATTGAGTGACGCAGCATGAAATGACGCTAAATATATGTACAACTGTTGCACGCACAGACATATGTTGAAGAGTGGCAGATGTTTATATAATAGTTTTTTGCACTTGAGAACAAATCCAACTGGAACATGCGCATTAGTAACATCAGAAGCTGGTACGAAGCGCTGATGCTTGCGACGATGCTGGCCCTCGACACTGCTACATGAATCAACTTCAGCGCATGGCAACTAGCCGCAGGTGACGTTAACCAGACGTGACGGCTGTATCAAAAGAACAAATATGTAATGTTAACATAAAACTGTGTAGGCAGCACTGCAACCACCATTGACCCTTCACGAGGATTACCGTCTGTACGAAAAGTAGCTCCGAGACCTGGCATAGCTCTGTGGTAAAATCCTTCATTGCCACGCAGAATGCTTGGGTTCAACTCCAGCTGGGACCCTGACATTTGTTCTTTGCCATCGTCGGGTTGACCCTACTGATGGCGAGAATTTTTAATGCTCGCGCCTTAAAACAGCCCATGTGTGTTCTCGTCGTTTCTGGCTAGTTACTTAGTGTCAATTACCTGTTGCACATACCCCCGTTTCAGCGGCACAAACCCACCCATGGATATGTGCCCCTGTCAGGCGCGAAGTGTTTAACGACATTTCGTTTTCATATATATAGATGCGTATACATATAAGGAGCATGACATCGACGTCAACGTCGACGCCGGCGGCCAAATCCAGCCTGGAGTGTCCATATAATTGCTATCGCAATAAAAAGTTTAAATGGAAGTCATCGGCCCACCAAGTGTGTTCATGAGTGTGTTACAGTGGCGTAAAAACTGTTTCGCAAAAAGGGGGGGGGGCAATCCTACCTCACTCGTCAGCAAGAACATCTCTCTCTCTCTCTCTCTCTCTCTCTGTATATATATATATATATATATATATATATAAGAAAAAATCTAAGCAGCAATATCGGCGAAATTTTACTATGTAGTAACATACGTTGGTATTCACAAACGCTCCTCGACTCGACTTCCACCCTTCACTTGACAGAGTTGAGCACTGCGCCACCGCTCGGCTAAAAATGACGCTGCGCTACTAAAGAATCGCAGCAGAGTATCGCTGATATGCAGTGACTTGCCGTGCCTAGATACGGCGCTCCCATCGGTTTTATCAAGTGAAGGTGAAGCGTTGAGTGAAGGGACGTTCTAGAATACAGGGGATAGCCTCGTAACAATGACATTCACCCGTAGGAACATAATTGAGTAATTACTGTTGTGATGGAAAACTACACCTTACTTGCTCGTTTCCCCAGCGCACAGCCAAGAGTGACCATTGTCGAAAGTGGGGGGGGGGCTCAGCTCCCAATCTTTTCACAGTGGATGGGGGGGGGGGGCTCTTGTTTTTCTTGCCGCCCCGTCTGGTACGCCTATGAGTGTGTACAGGCTGCCGCTATAGGTTGCCGATGACGCGGTGGTCTCGGCTTTGTAGCATTTCGGCAAAGTGCGTAGTATAACGTATACGTTACTCTGAAACTACGTCAGTCTACATTTTTCGGTACACGAGTGGTGAAGATGGAAATGGCAAAGCCTGCACCGAACTACATTTCAATCCATGGACGCCCCTTTATGTTGGAGTCTCCGCATCTCGTCGTTCGGGGTTTTGTACCCGCGCGCATCTGTCCTCTTCATTACATTCTTCTTCTTGCATTGTTCTTTCTTCATCCTCCTCTCTCTCTCTCGCCTGAGCCGCAGCATCTCGGAGTAGTGGACCTCCACCATTTCTTGGACCAGTGCATCGTCATCCGCCGGGTTGTATTCTTTTCGTTTTACCTCGATCAACTGCTTGTTGTTCTCGTAGATGGACACATACCTATTACCATCCAACACATCAACCGTTTCGCTTCGGAACAGGACGTATAAAAGGACATTTTCCCGCATATACGACTCCACATCATTACCGGGGTTTTATCCGCGGTAGCGTATCACAGCCGGCCGTACCCTGAGCACGTAACGGCAATCACCCTTCGCCGGCCGGCACTTGCTGGCGAAGTCGGCGAGGCATACGTCGTTGAAGGTAGGCGGCCTGGCCTCGTACTTTTGCACGAGGTTCGCTTTCCAGACGTCGGTGGAGCCCGGAGGGAGCGCCTCCAACTCGGCACGCGTTTTGCGTTCTTCGGGGTAGCACGTGGGGACGTACACTACCTCCCGGCTCTTGTGCGACATGTCCTGTTTGAGAAGAAACCAGGCCGCCTCCTGTGTCAACATTTCAATTCCTTTAAGGGTGTCCACACGAAGCTTGCGGATCACGGCTTCGATGTCGTCGTTGGGATTCGTTTTGAGGATCTCGGCAACGGTGCGTTTGAGGTTGGACATTCCGCGGTCGGACTTATTGACATAGTCCACCACGTAGGAGCGCATGCGTAGTGATCGAGTATTATCTGCATATCCATATTCGAATCCAAGACCCGGCCTATCTACGCGTTGAATGCATTCACAAACTTCTCCGCCGGGGTCCTTCGATGGAGGACGCAGGGTCGCGAAAGGCCGGCGCGCAGGACATCCATATACTCCTTCTCGGAGTGCAAGCCGAAATCGCGTAGGAACGAGGCGAGATCCTCAAAGTCGCCGGACTCGAGGCCCTCGTGCATTTCATCATACTTCTTCTTGAGGGCCTTGATACGCTGGCGTTCCCGCTCACTCTCCGCATCGTCTCCCTCCGGCGCAGGTGAAAACGGCACCACGATCCTCGTTTCATCACTGGGCATGAAGGGCGCCCCGAACCGGCACTTGGTGCGGCCCCGCTTGTAGCACGTGTGGGTGTGCTGATGCGTCTGCGTGCGCGGCCGCCTGAGGAGGGTAGTGTCGAGCGTGAGGAGTTGGGCCACCATCTCGAGGGTCTTGGGCATGGCACCTTCCCCACCAGTGAGCTCCTCGTCGGGCGCCTCTTCGAGCCACAGGATCACGTGCACGTGCGCGCTTCCTCTCTGCTGGAACTCCACCCGCTTGAAGTAATCCTGGATCACGTACGGGCGGAATGGCGAGCAGTTTCGGTCGGCGAGCACGTTCATGATGACGTCGAAGATCCTGTTGATGTACATCGCGCAGGCAACGGGGTCTTGCCTGCGCGATGTCTTGGGAGCGGGTTTCACGAGCTCCACCCGCTCTCAGGCCATCATCTCGGACACGGGCCGAGGCGTGCCGTCGGGCCCAACCCGCAGCCACTCCAGGGTATCTAGCAGGCGCTCCCAGTGGACCTCGGACGCGGACATAGTCAGGAACGCGTGCGGCTTGCCCAACTGGCGGATCATTGCGAAGAGTTCACTCCTGCGATACTGCCAGTACTGGACCGTATTTCGAACGCCCCGCATGAATGCGAGGTCGCGGTCCAGCACCTCCTCCAGGAACGTCTTACCGCCACTCTCGAGCTGCTCGCGCGTGATGGAACCAGTGGTCTGGTTGGTGCAAAACATCATGTTGATTTCCGCAACGTTGTACCGCATCACCTTCGCGGCCATGTACAAGACGTGCTCCTGCGTTGCTCCACGCCGTTCGGTGCGCCGTATCTCGCTGCTGGCCATAGCGAATGGCGTGGAACGTGGACCGATGATCTTGAGAGGCACGCCCATGTATATCGTGGGGAAGGCGAGCTCTTCCGCATACGCATCCATGAAGAGCGCCAGTGGGACGCGGTTCTCACCCGGAGCGAGGTGCAGGCTATGTGACTGATTGATCAGCTTGTCAGCGGCAGCGGCATTGTCCAGTTCACCGCTTCGCTCCCCATCATCTCTCATCAAGAGAGCGCGCGGTCGTTGCTCACCCTCCTCATTAAAGAAGATCGTCTTTGACATGGCATTGAGGGCAATGGCTAGTTGCACGGGGTCGTCCAAATCTATGTTCTCGGGAACAGTCTCGATGTCATCCGCGTCGTCTCCCCCCTGGGCGCGTTCCCCTTCACAAACGGCCGCATCATTGTCATCGAAGACACCCAGCCGACTCCAGTCGATGCGCATGCTGCTAGCGACATACAACGGCGCATGCTCCAGGTGCTTCAACCACGCCAAGATGTTACCGTGCTTCACCAGTCCGCGCCTGTACGTAGCCGGACTCACCAGCCTCCGCTTCACGTGCACGTCTATCGCAACGTCCTCAGGAATCAGCCGCGGAAGACACTCCACCACGCTCGGAACGTCGAATGGCACGTTCACCATCTGTCCCTTAATGCCGTACTGACCGTTGCCCCGCGTGAGCCGCCTGATGCTCATGAAGGGAAGTCGAGGTGAGATGAGGCGCTCTTCAACCGGGTTGAGATCGGGGAGGTCTGCGGGACGAGGCGTGTACGCGTAGCCGTGGCTCTTGCTCAACGGCGGAACCCGCCCGGCCAGCAGGGACTCTCGGCAAGACGCACACACCCGGAACGCACCGAAGGGAGCCAGCCGCGGGTCTTGCGCATCCATGTCGTCGCATCGGTGTTTCGCCCGACCATCTTCCGAACTCGTTCCAAAGAACCCGCAACGCGTTCAACCTGTTGGTCTCGTTCCTCACGCCGGAAATGCAGCTCAGGTTGTTATCGAACCACAGCCGGTCACAACGGCGCAGCTGTGACCGAAGCTGTGATCCACAAAGTCGCGTTTGAAACGCGAGTCCGTACGAGCAACCCTCGCACCCTCTCCCGCGCGGCACGTTCACTGGCTCGAACGGCATCGGGAACGTCCACTCGCCGTTGACGATTGCGAGCGGCATCTTGACGCCAGCCTTCATCGCCCTTCTCCGCCTGACGCTTGCGTTGTCGTTCCGCTTCATGGGCCGCGTTCTCGGCTCGATGCTGACGCCTCTTCTCGGCCTCGCGAGCGCGCAGTTTACCATCCGCTGCACGCTTCGTTCGCTTGTCCTCGGCCTCGCGAGCGCGAAGTTCGGCATCCTCTGCACGCTTCGCCCGCTTGTCCTCGGCCTCGCGAGCACGCAGTTCGGCATCCGCTGCACGCTTCGCCCGCTTGTCCTCGGCCTCGCGAGCGCGCAGTTCGGCATCCGCTGCACGCTTCGCCCGCTTACGTTCGGTCACACGAGCCCTTCGCAGCGCCGCCTTGTCTTCCAACGTCGGCGAAACCACCGCGGTACCGTCACCTCCAACGACGGGTGCAGTGCTGGCATTCGGTTGTACTGCATTCGTTGTTTATGGTAGCGTTGACTCCGGGAAATCCATCGCACGACCCGCTCTCGACGGGAGACTGATAGAGAAGGTGGGCGCGCGAGAGAGAGAGGGGTGCGCGCGCAGCTGCAGCGAGCGAGGAGAGCGGAGGAGCCAGCGAAGGGGGAGGGGGTATAAGGCGCGTCGCGTCCGTGGCTTATTCGGTAGAGCGTCGCGCTGCGGCCCGCCAAGTCCTCTTTCTTTTAAAGATAGAGAGAAGACTGCGGACGCCGCCGACGGCGGTGGATAATTTGGGGTCACTTATAAAGTGTATTCACACTTAAAAATGAACACACGGAATACGAGTCAGTCAGTCACTATCACAGCTGCCGAATGAGTCGCAGGAAGTTTACAAATAGCTAGTATAACGGCCATTAATTCCGCTTCAAATATTGGTGTATAATCTGGGAGGCATAGTGAAAATGACCGGAATAATGAGGGAGGAAGAATACCCACACCTGCTTTCTCGCTCTTATAGATGCATCCGTTGCAATTACTATATTAGTACCTAATTGAGACAGGTGTTGTTCTAATAAACCAATGAAATATTTAGAGGGCAAGTGTGTAGCGTTCATGGGGAAGATATCGTCAAATTTTATTTGCACTTGGCCGATTGGTTTGACAGGTGCTGTGATCTAGAATATATTCATGATGGTTCAGTGAACTGGGAGCGCGGAGGTAAACACAGACACAAAGCAAAGTAGAGCCACACATGCTGTGTGCCTCTTCTTTGCTTTGTGTCTGAGTTTACCCCCACGCTCCCATTTCGCTGAACCATCATGAATTACCAACCAGCCCACCTTTTCATCCTATTGCTCGAATATATTAGGATTTAAAGCATCTAGAAGTGTTTGAACAAATAGCACTTGAGGTTTATATACGCGGGACCAATGCTCATTGAAAAAGACTTCAGGCTCGGCAAAGAATACAAACTGTCGCCTTCTAAAGGTGGATTCAGAAAATTTTAAATAGGTTTTGACTGTGAAAATACGGAACCGAGCTTCTTCATACAAAACAATATTAGCTGTGAATTGTGGCACACCTTAACAACTACGAAGAGCTTCTCGCTCTATGAGAATCAGGGGGTTTATTTTGTATGCTGGTCCACCAGAGAATAGTAAACATTTGAATTCAAGAATCGGATGAACGTACATGCGATAAATCATGATCAGCGTATCTCTTCGAAGACCGTAACGGGGGCGGCCAAGCATACCTATCATCCCAACAGCACGTGTAGCCTCAAATTTAATATGTTCAATGTGGCCACGCCAGCTCAGTTTTTGATCGTACAGTACACCCAGATATTTAATACATTTAACCTGAATAATTATTTCTTGATGGTACTGAAGAGAAATAGTAAGTGGTACGTCTAATGGAAAAACTATTATAGCACTTTTAGTTACGTTCAGGTTCATATGAATTTTCTGATTGATAGTTTTGTGGAGTTTAACGTTCCAAAACCACCATATGATTATGAGAGATGCCGTAGTGGAGGGCTCCGGAAATTTCGACCCCCATGGGTTCTTTAACATGCACCCAAATCTGAGCACATGGGCCTACAACATTTCCGCCTCCATCGGAAATGCAGCATATGAATTTTCTGAAATCCGGTTTCCAATGTTGCCAAATAACACTGTAAAGTCGAATGTAGTAAATAAATATCGCTGTCAAATGCGTAGAACGCGATATATCTGCATATACATATACTTGCACCTTATCACTGAGTGGTATTGAACTTACCAAAATGATAAATAGCACAGGCGATAGAACAGAGCCTTGAGGAACACCTCTCGTTTGGCTATACTTCGGTGTGTAAACACCTCGTTGGAAGCAATAAAGGTTTCTGTCTTTTAAAAACTCGTATATCCAATTTGTTATGTACTGCGAAAACGTAAGCTCTTTTAGGGTTTCGGGAAAGGCTTCAAGTAGAGGTCTTCTTCTCTCTCACGGATGCGCGTGCACGTGACACAGGAGTTGTTTTAATGACGCATCGCTGAGGAAGGGTGCTCACTGTCTTATTGACACCGAAGGCCACATCATAACGGTAGAAGTGGTACTTAACTGCTGACGAGTCAGATTTGTCAACGTATATGCGCCCGTAACGAGGTCAGAAATTAGCGGGTTCTATAAAGGTGTCAGAAATTTTTTGATCGAGCCGAAATTATATGTGCTTGTCGGTCATTTCAACTGCATGCTCGATACTACACGGGACGTCAGGGGCGCCGACCAAAGCGCCAACAAATTTATGCCAGAGAAATACAGCAATTAGTTCAAGATCTCAAGCTGTCAGATGGGTGGTTAACTCTACATAAAGTCAGGTTCGTCGCAAACCGCGCTTGTGGCATTCAACAAAGCCGAATTGATAGAGTTTATGTGCCCGAAGACTTTTTAGTGAACCTACAAGCATGTGAGGTAGCCAGCTTGCGCCAAGCCAGCAGAACCTCGGCGATCACGCTCCGTTACTCTTCACCTTTAACGTAAACCCAACAACGAGAATTCACAAATCGTAGAGGATGGACCCAAGTATTCTTCAAGATGACGAAAGTATTTCCGTGCTTCAAACTGAGCTGGCGGGCTCACTGGCAGAAATAGGTTGCATAACTCCGACTACAAGGGGCCACTTGAAATCTCACTGGCGCCTCATAGCTCAGCAGGCAAGAAAAGCATACCAGCTCACCCCACGGCCAATAGGAATGAAATTCTTCGACACTTTCAAATTATAGAAAAAGGTGGGTCAACTACGTACGGTATGTTCGAATACTTTGAAAAACAAAAAGTCAAATATTGAAATCTTTTAAAGCAAAGGTCTTAGGCTACAAGGCTCGCAATAGAAATGCACTTATTCACAGATGAAACAGAGAACTTGACTTTTTGCGCAAAGAAGCCCTGATCGGCGATGCCAGCCCCACTAAATAGATGAGGCGCTGAAAAAGGACAGTATCATTGTTAATGACGCGGATGAAGTTTAAGAAGTTTTCCGAGAGTACTTTCCAAAACTGTTTGCTGCAGAGCATGACGCACAGGACGACGAGCTTAGTGCCAAACCCTCAGCCTTTTACGAAGGTTTGTCATCGCTAGGCTCGGAAGACGGTTTAATATTAAATGCATAAACTGATAACGAAGAGTTACGGTACGTCCTAAAGTCAATGAATACGTCCACGTCACCGGGCCCAGACGAAATACTCACGGAATTTTATCTGCTTTTCTTTGATATCTTAGGAGATGTGATCGTTCGTGAATATTTTGTTACGTGATGGCCCAAAACCACACTCTTTCTCCGAATGAAGGGTGATTCTATTGCTGAAAGAGGTTATAAAGCCGTCAGATCCAAAATCGTGGAGGCCCATTACCCTGCTAAACACAAATTATAAGTTAGTAGCCACGCTGCTATCACGGCGGCTGCGGCCTTTCTTAGAATAGATCGTGTCACCCTTACAGTCATGTGCAGTACCAGGACGTTCCGTCTTATTCGTACCTCTAAGAATCATCAAAGACCTTTTCGCATATGCCAAAGAAAAACACAGCACAATAGTATTTATTTCTCTTGATCAGGTCAAAGCATTTTACTGAGTGGAACACGGGTATCTTTTCACTATCTTGCGCAGTTTTGGCCTCCCAGAGCAGTCTGTGCGACTGGTAGAAATACTTTATCAGGACCTGTGAGGCTGTCTTTACTTCAACAATGAAGTGACCAGAAGCTTTGGAATTTAATAAGGAAGGAGATAAGGATGTCCGTTGTCTCTGGTATTCATTTTGTCTCTAGATCCTTTCGTTAGAAAGGTTGCAGGCTGCGAGCGCATAGTGGATTGCCCTATGCCAGGCAAAGAAATCTTCAAAATTGTCGCATACGCCGATGATTTTCGGTATTTTTTTCGTAACTTGTCTGGCTATAGTACAATCCTTGACATTTTTGCTGAGTATTCCGATGTGTCTAGTGATCTTTAAACCCCACTAAATGCAAGGAAAGACGCTTTTTATAGGCTTCAGACTACTATTGCCAGGAAACGTATACACATTCAAGCTGTTGAGGTGTTAGGCATTAACTTTGAGGAAGGAGATGTCTCAAAAAGTACCTGGGATGACGTACTTAACAGATCCACCAATGTCATATCAGCAGCCACTCATTTTAACTCGTCACTAACGACAAAAGCAACAGCCATCAAGACACAGGCGTGCGCTTTTGCGGTTTACATAGCACACTTTGCCTTTCTACCTCACCGTGTAACAGGGCGCCTCACCTCTATTGTGGGGACCTTTTTTTTGGGAGGAAAACCAGCAAAGGTACAAAGAAAATTTTGACAGCTTCCCACAAACCGTTGAGGCCTGGGTCTTCAAGACATAACAATATTTGCGAGAGCGGTGGCTGCAAGAACAATACAGAAGCTATTTGATGACGGCCACTACCCCGGGTACGGGCTCTTCATGTACTGGAGCAGTACCCTAAAAGCAACTTTCACGGCAAATCCATACATTGGACTACGAGCGCAAATTCTGCTCGTGGTCCAATGTTTACCGAGCTTTACAGAGCTACCAGTGGCTTAAAACTAACAAGTGGAATCAATAGGTTCATGCAGTCTGGAAGATATTTCATCACGGGAAATAAGTGAAATAGTAACAAGTAGCATACTGAGAAAAAAGATGGAAAAAGCATCCTGCATGAAAAAAAATGAAAACGATGGCGTTGCAATTGCGTGCCTAACTATAGGTGCGCGATTTTGACTCGTTGAGAAGATGGGGAGCATTGCCTACGCGGCACCGGTGAGCACATTGGGGAGTCGTTCCAAATGACCATTGCCCAAACTGCGCAAACGAGAGACGGCACAACTTGTGCTGTTTTAGTGCTCAGTGGCGAAAGGCGTCTGGCACATGGTACAACGC
The DNA here is from genome assembly GCF_043290135.1 of Rhipicephalus microplus. Lineage (NCBI taxonomy): Eukaryota > Metazoa > Arthropoda > Arachnida > Ixodida > Ixodidae > Rhipicephalus > Rhipicephalus microplus. The sequence continues at coordinate 20,088,743 of NW_027464588.1, forward strand.
CTCTTTAGCTTTCGCACAGTGCACATGGGTACAGAACGCGGGCTGTTTGCAAGACTGTTCTTTGCAGTGACCTTACGCGTACTGTGGCGGCGATGCTGCTTAGTGGAAGTACGGGACAAGCCTCCTAGAGGCGCCTACCCCTTACTCCAGAATATATGGCTCATTGTGTCGAATTGCCTAGATGAGCCGCTGAAAATGCACCACGAAGAGGCTTTCCTTCGACGATGGCACACGCGTTTCTTCAGAGTAAGAAAGTGACAGCTGAAGTTTCCAGTTCCCTACTAGTCATGCGCCCACTCTAGTACACATGCATACGTGGTACTCCGTTAAATGTGATTACCTTAATTTATTTTATTTGCCTTCGACTTGTAACATTTGGGTAAGCAGTGATCAGTTAGATCTTGGGGCTCATTTGTAAGATGTATACACTGTTTTACTAGTTTTCGATGTTTAGTTTGTGTGCGTTCAAGTTAAGTGTACAGAAAAACTCCCCTTTCTCAATTGCTGAACGCCAATAGTTCACCGTGCGCCTAGTAAGATGGCTGCAGTAGCCGCCTTCTTACGGTTGGGACGGCTTCACTCCTTGGCAAAACTTTTCACTCCAGCTTTTTTTTTTAATCTCCTTGGAAACAATACTTTGTTTCTTGGCTGGGAGTCATTGGAAGCAAAACAAGCGCATGAACTCATACCGACAGCGTAATATTCTATGAATGGTTTTATGTAAAGTCGGACATCACAGCTTTACAAAAAAGCATTCTTAAAACCTCGTGAACCTGCTGTCCTGAGCCGTTTAGCCTCATTAGGTTTGTGATTTACCGTTTCTCTTACGCAGCCTAATATTCTAGCATTTTTGTCAACAGCATTGACCTCCCTTGTTATATATTAGAACTTCTTCTCCGTGGTCAGCCTTGCATTCACTTTTTATTCTAGCCAATAAATACACAAAGCCAAAGGGGCTGGGAGACTAGGAGAATGAGGAGGAATAAATTTTATTATTCGAAACCAGCAGCTTTAGGTGACCGAGCCTAGGCCTCTCTTGAAAAGACGTCAAGGGCTTGCATGGGAGACTAAATTGTCAGACTTTTTGAAATGCTCTTTATTTTGTTTTTGTTTTTTATGTCTTTGAAAACCTACCCTGCAAGTCATGGCAAGAGAACTAAAACAATCAGGATGGCCACAATACTTATTTCTACGTGTATTTCTGAAAAGGTAAGTTTCTTTTCGGACAGTCAAGTCCTGTCAAAACTCTGGACGAGCGGCGAAATGAAAAGTGAAGACCTCGCTAGAACGTTCCGCACATTGTTTTGGTTGTACTTCGTATGTTTTTGAATGCGGTAAAAAGGCAGCCCCGGCAATCTTGTCCTTCGACAGTGCTTGAAAATCACTTTCCCAACAGAAATAAAACTAGAGGGTAGTTTCACATCTACTTCCATGTTGATGTTCGTTGTTATTGTACGACTTACAAATGAGAGTTTTGCTCTAGTATGATTTAGCAACGACTCACTCAAGCCAAGATTCCGAGTTTCGCTCCAAGCAACCATTTTTTAAATTTAGCACAAAGCGAGTTTTGACGATATTGTTGTGCAACGCTTGGTACTCCTCCCTTTCAACCCTGTTATCCAATTAGTCGCTCTCCGTGAAAATGCTTTCCTGGCAGCATATGCACAAACTACAGCTCATTCGTCATATGCTGTATTTCTATTCCCACATACCTCTTCTCAAAGCTACTTATCAGGACAGGAACCATAAAATATAATCAGGCAACCAACAATACAAACTGCTGCATTGCGGGGAATGACTTGAACTGGTATAGTGCATTACGGGGAAGAAGAAACGGCCGCGCAGACCGACACAAGAGGACAGAGTGCTAACTTCCAACTGGAAGTTAGCGCTAGAAGTTAGCGCAGTTGGAAGTTAGCGCTCTGCCCTCTTGTGTCGGTCTGCTCGGCCGTTTCTTCTTCCCCGCAATGCGCTATACCAGTTCAAGTACGACGAACCAACTCGCCCAATCTTCAACACTCGCAGGGAATGACCGTTTAGGTGATTTGTATCGGACAAAATACAACTAAAAGGTAATAAAGTATTAACCTAGTCAGGCACATTTTGTATTTTACTATTAAGTTTTACCAACATAGTAGTCGATTCGTACAACTCATTACATCGCTACATCTCGTGAACTTCAGTACATATCAACGCCTTCTATGTGCGCTTAAGTGATTATTTACTGTCATAGCCTTTTCAGTCCCGGTGTCTTCATTTGAAGACGTGAACTTCGAAGGCATGTCACATGCCACGTGTTTCTTTAATGGCTTGAAACTCAGTCTGTACACTCCTGCAAGCTTCCTGAGTGGACAACTATTGGTCATTTATTTCATTGCGCTGCATTTTGCTGCAGCGCAATGAAATTTGCTGGAATTTGCACTTTGAAAATGAAAATTGCTGAAATTTGCACTTTGATAAAGAAACTATTATGTTCAACGATCGTTCGACGCGTCGTGGTCGAGGAACAACGTGAGAAGTATTTTTCTTCCCAGTTCTAAACAAATACAACCAGAAAGCAAGGTGCAGTATGCATGCATTTTGGGCCTAACATTCGATTCCGTTTATGCAAGTATTGAAACTGGCTGATAGCAGCATAATTAGATAATTAGCTCCACACTCAATAACAATAATTACTGACACTCACACTAAACACATTCATTTGTATTTTTTGTCGTAATGTAATACTGAGTGTCTTGAAATTATGCCTGGTAAAGTTTGAAACATTTTCAACGGTGCACCATATTCTTGACTGAAATCTGAAGATGATAAAGAAGACATTGGTTATCTTGGGTCTTAAGACTTGGGGAAAATTGTAAGCACTCATGGTTGCTTTCCACGTAACCTTTGTCGTATATAGGGAGCACTTCAATTTCATGAAATAAATCTCCCGCAATCAACCATTGGAAGACTGAGAGGGTGCCTGGCTTGCCTATAGATGCGTGACGAGACATTTCGCCAAATTTGAATCTGGCGGACAGACTCAGGTCTTACTGAGAATGGCAGCGTGAAATCAAAAGAAACATCCATGCACAAACAAACAATTCCCACAGCATAGGCACTGTGGCATGTGCATGGTGGTTTTTATTTGTTGCTACTTACTAAAATTTATCTTGAATGAGAATCATCACTTTCGGATCGCTTTCGAACCATAAGTTATTAAGCCTCCGGAAGCGCTCGTAAAAGAAACAAGGGTGGCGCTCCTTGCTCAAGCCGCTAAAAACTGTCATACTCTAATAAGCACGTGGCTAATAAACACTGAACCATGCCTGTGTATTCAGGCATGTGGGACGGCTTTAAGCTCTCCCCTAGTAGAGTACCCTGTGCTCTAAATCGTTACCCCCTTTTTCTAACCCCCCCCCACCCCCCCAAACACTGTCTGAGAGCGCTGTCTCACCAGACATAGAGTTTTTAGCGGGACGGCTCAGTCCCTTGAATGCGACTCAGTGCTCTCCCATAGTGTACGAAGTACTCGAAATCGCTAAACATTTTTTCTGAACAGCAGTCAGTTAACAGCCCCACCTTAGGAAGGAGGGATTTGTCCACAGTGGTGGGCTCTTCGACCGTGGCGCCCAGCCGGGGTGGTCTACTGGTTAAGGTACTGAGCTGCTGACCCGCAGGTCGTGGTGTCGAATCCCGGCTGCGGCGGCTGCATTTCCGATGGAGGCGGGAATGTTGTAGGCTCGGGTGCTCAGATTTGGGTACACTACCCAGCAGACCATCTCACAAATCAGCGTCCAGATTTAAGCGATGTGCAAACGGGTATCTACATTTTATTCGAATCCTCTGACACCAATTATCCTTCAAAATTGTCAAGTATAGGGAATATAAAAAAGTTCTAGCCTTTATTTCCAAGACTTAGTGTTCAATCCTACTCGTCCGCCTCTGGTACCATGCTAACTTTCTTGGGTGTCCTGGCCCTTGCGCGGATTTATTTGCTAGACTGTGGTCCATTAGCTGAGCCGAGTTCGCGATCCCAACTGTGCACGCGTAGTCGCAGCTCTTGCATTACGCACTACAGATGTTTCGCTGCGGGCTTTCCATTATGGTGTGCTCAATGTGAACCCATAGGATGCTTGTATCACAGTCTTTATTATTAATTTTAGAGGCTGACGGTGAATCGCGAAAGGAACGTCAAAGGCAATCTTTACATGAAAAGCCAGTTTAAAGCGAAGATTAGTGGTGTTAGCGGAAATGCAAACGTGTCGCAGTGGTCGTGCTTGAACAAAGTCTACTCGCCATCGTCTGCATACCGTTCGTAAGCTTGCGGCCAGCCGTCGTCCAAGCATGGCGCCTAAAAAAAAGAAGAATGCTTTTCAACAACCTGGTGGTAATTCACTTTGTGGTGGTTCCACGGTTGACATGGTAACAGACATAGATAATCACGTTATTTCTGGCAGTCATTGTATTGTAAGCAGTCTAGAAGTGTGCACGTGACGGTCAGATATGATACCGTATTTACTTGAATGTGACGCAAGGCTTTTTTTTCTTTCAAATTTTTTCAATAATGTCGACCATTGCGTACAGAGTACCGGAATTATATATATATTTTTAGGGATAAAGCCCCTTACGCCGTGGGTCTTATGTCCCGTGTCATCGTAGTCGTCGTAGTAGCCAGTTGTATTGCATTTCATATCAATAAAAATGGTGTTACCGCTTAACCACGGAGTGAATAACGATAAGTGAGGCGAAGCGTCCGTCAGCCTGTCCGTCCATCTGTCCGTGCGTCTGTTCCGTGCATCCATCTGTCCATGCGTCCATCCATCCATCCATGCGTAAGTGTGTCCGTTCATACGTCCATCATTCCATACGTCCGTGCGTCCACCCATATGCGTCTGTCCATACATCAGTCCGCTTCAACCCCCTCGTCACCATTCACCTCGAGGGTATGCTGTGATTTTTTTCTTCCTAAGGTAATGAAATATGTGTATATATATATATGTGTGTGTGTGTGTGTGTGTGCGCGTGCGTGTGCGCGTGCGTGCGTGCATGTGTGTGCAAAAATAGGTAGCACGGATAGGTGGCTGAAATTACTCTTAATAGGCTTTTTTCTTTCTCTGCCAAGTGTGAAGGCAGCAAAATATTACCGTCATTAACGACATCTCTGCCACACGAATTCCGCAAATATCAATTTCTGCTGTGTTTTTTACTACTCCACTTTAATATGCATCGTACTTATACTGTGTGACAATTTCAATATTAACATAACACCGGAAGAGTGTATTATGACACCAGAGTAGGTAATAAAGTTCTGCTTATTACATCCAAAAAAGAGGGGACGAGTTCAATGGCGGGTTAAGCATCTCCGCCGACAAGGGTAGAGCCTAATGGAAGAATGTCATGAATTCGTTTAAGCCAGCCGTATATGTACAATGCACTAACCCAATTCGCTGGTGGGGAAGACAACCATGTAATTAAGCCGAATGCTTTTTGCCGCTTGACCTACCATCTGTTTCCCACCAACAGCTGCGCTGCAGTGAATGCACACCTGCGTTGAGCTGTTAGAATTCCTACACCACACACGCAGGCTGAAACCTCAGGCACGCGTTAAGAAATTTCTCCCGGCGCAATTAAGTCTCGTATAATCCCGTTCGCTGAACCGCGTGGCCTGATAAGCACTGTGTTTAACGTGTTTCTCTATTTGTCGGAGTTTCAGGCACGATTTCTGCATTACTCTGCCGCATACCTGTTTACCTAAGCATCCTTACTTGCTCAAGTAGGATCGGGCTCTCACGGGGTCATTTAATTCGCGGTGCCAGTTCGGAATGCCCACGGCATTCCTTGACAAAGCTGTCTATTGCAAGTGGTGTGTAAAAGCAGTTAGCCTGTCGACTGACCTATCGTCAGTTTACGGAAGCTTGATGCACGCTGTCGATGCGAACGGCATCGTGTGTACTTCGCTGTAAAGCCGTGCCACTTGCGGCGTCGTGCTGGGTAGATACCACAGAGTCAGTACGAAAACCCTGAAGTGATCCGGAAGGTAAAAGGAAAAAAAACTACAAATATGTGTCTGCGTGCGTGAGTGTTTTGGGCATTCCTCTTTCCGTGCCTGTCTTTTTTTTCGCTCAAACAGTCAAACTATGAAAAAACAAGCCCACATAGCCACACATGTGCTGCCATGTCATTGTAACAGCTCATGCTAGCTTCAGCGCTGACGTTTTCTTCATTACTTCGGTTAAATTCATATTCCTGTTGTCGTGTCTCGTCTACTGTTTCTATCAACACCCACAGCAATGTTTGAGTTTACAGCAACTTTATTCCTCGTGTTCTTTCAGTCTTTTTTGCGTTGTTATTTTTTTTCGGGAAAGATAGGTTTGTTTAAAGAAATAGAAAGGCGGAGGGGTTAGTCTGAGCAATAGCATGCTCTAGCCGGCTACTCTACACCGGGCAGAAAACATGGGTGGAAAAAGAGTAATGGTTGATAATTGTAAGACAGAGAGGTGAATATATGCAATATGTTTCAGCTGAGAAAAATGTTTTAGCCACGCATATAGCCCAATTTCTTTTCGTTCTTAAACGTTCATAATTGTTCATAACCGTTCATAACCATTCTTATGACCACAGTTGCACTGTTGGAGTCAAGCTAAAAGCCCAACAACGTCTCGTCAGTTACATAATGACCTATTGTGAAATTTTTCAATAAAGAAGAAATCTGTGTTTGTAGTTCACCTACGTATGCTGAACAATCACCAAATGTGTGCTGAAGTGTTTCTGGCACATTACAACGTTCACAATTGGGACCTGTGTCACTGTAGGCGTAGTTGTTTCTTTTATTGTTAAACTCTCCAAATGAAACTTGTGCTGAAAGAGCAAGATATCGAAGAAAGCCATTCATACAACGCTGGTGAAAATATTCTGTTTGTTTCCATACATGGATTGTTTGTTTGGGTATACTTGTTTCACGTGCCATGGCGAATCACTCATTTCGAACCATATTGTACACCTGACTACACTCTGAAATACAAGTTCACAGCGGCTAAAGTATTTTTTCACTATGTGTGACGTTTTCGTGTGACGATTTTTAATGGGTTCATGTGGTCATCTGGTGGGGCTTCACACATATATAGCAACATAAAAATTACAAGAGTGGACACTCGAGCCAAAAGCCGTGGAGCTACGCAAGTTCACCTCAACCGTAAGGTGACAACACATCACTCACTGCTTCAAGAAAACATGCGTACTTTTCATTTACTACAGTACCCTTTATAGTGCATTATCTATCTACGTATCAGGGGCCATATTCACGTTAGCCTAAGCTGCCATTCTGTAACCACCAAAACAGCTATTCTCCCACTCCTTTTTTGTTATTGTCACTTTCGACGTGCTGTACAAGAACTTTGAAAAAAAAAACTATTCCTGGCACCATAGCACGGCTGCCTAGAGTCAGGACCAATGATTAGACATACCATATAAATAAGCTAACAGTATACAACAGGGACAAACGTAACAGCTCAAAATAAATATATTAATTGGTCTCTTAGAGATAAGCTAATATGCATTCAGTGAATTGATTAGTCTTCACACATGCACTACTTTTACAAGTAAAGTAGGAGTCAGCTCAGCAGCATGGCCCACCCTTTCTGTTTCGCTCCCTGAGTCACACCACATTTTTATTATCCGGTAGCAGACATGTCTCGTCACAAATACTTCGTTTTAAAATTAAAAAAAAATTATGTTCTATGATTTACATCTAATTGCTTAGCCATTAATTTTCGCGTCTGCAACCATGCGAGTTGTACGGCCCTTGCGTACACTGCTGGTAGAGGACATACACACCCCGACACGGGCATGTATTACAGGTAACTATTGTGAATTATAGGATTAGACACAATAATATTGAGATCTAACAGACAACTATGCCAAGGACAGTATAAGGGGAGGTACTATAAGTAAATGTAATGTAATTTTGAAGACAAAAAAGTGGACGAGAAGATAGCTTGCTGGGGGCAGGAACCCCACGGCGGTCATTGGTTGTCGCTGTTTGGTGAAAGAAGTGCTGTCGTACTGTTACGAAGGACTATGTTCCCAAATGTTTCTGCTACCATTTTCCCATCAGTTTTCCTAGTGAAGCTGTCCTTTGTCGACACTTGCACACCCGGGATCCGTGGTTGTGTTGCGTCATGAACGACTATGTGCCACAGCCATTGAATAAATACCACTACTCATCACTGCATGGTCCGCCAAAAATGGAAGTGACAGTTAGCACAACAAAACGAGTATGTGCCACAGAAATATGTTGGGTTCATCGGAAAACTATCATCGTCATGAACTTGCATGTACCATAGATGTGGCGAACTAGAAGGCTAATTCAATACAATCACAGAAATTGGGTGCACGCAACTTCCAAAAAAATAATAAGAAGAGAACAGCTACAGCCTAACAGGTGTTGTGCTCGATACTACAGTCACACCAGAACTACGTGATCCTATGTGGTTATAAAAGGAGGTGACTATACGACCCTTTCAAAGCTCAACAAATGGCGTTTATTAAAGAGCAGCTTTGCAACATATTGGAGCATCTTAAACGAAAGCTTCTTCGTGAACCTGTGTATAAGAGTGGTATGGTCACGATACAATGAAATGATACTACTCCCATCAATATGTATTAACGAGACTTCAATTAGGAATACTTATACAACATATCTGAAAGACTTGGAAAAATCAAAAAGCGTTAGCTTCCAGCTTCGCTGTTGCATTGGTGTCCGCGAAAAGGACCTGGTTGAATTTTTTCCTGCTATGTTTGAGCCCTTACAACCGCCTAAAGCTGCGGACATTGGCCATAGGAAGCGCCCAATTTTGCTGAAACGCATAATATAGCAGTTGAAGTGGCTCCCAGGCTACCCATACTTTCACTTTGTCTATCTTTTCATCACACGTTCCTTTTAGAGCGCTTTTATACGAAAGGCCTTGGAAAAACTAATTAAGTTTGCATTTCCTTATGTTTCGCCATATTCACAAGTATGATCACTTTTCCTTGGAAGTATGTGCCGTTTGTGAGCAATCACCATCAAGGAACTGCCGCTCGTGCACGCCCACGACCCTGTAGAAACCGAGGTTTCAGATCATCTTAGGCCGCTACACCATAAGGTGAATTTGCAGGGCCGTTTTTATCTGCAGTTACCACTGCTAGAGCATGCAGGGCATCAACCGGAAGATTGACGACACGGATGGCCAGAAGCAAATAGACCCGCCGCAATACATGTGGCCAGTACAAAACGCTTATCTGACACCAGACAACGTCCAGGGTTGGAGCCAGAACCCATTTCAAGGGACGAGTCAAAGCCAGTGGCCTGCTTCAGGTGTTGTTTACGGACCTTCCAAGAGTGGCCTTCAGCCACCCCGTGGAATCGGGCCGCAGTTCACGCGCTCTGCTCTACAAGCAACGACGATGCAGCAGAAAGAGGCGAACAACAAACAATACACGACCATAGACCCAGCCCTGTCGCCAGTGGGACAACCGACGCGTTCGGGTCACAGCTCAGCGTCTTTCTCTTTCCGAGGGCAACACTCCCACCTGGGCGACGGCAGCTGTTGTGAGTCGACGTCCAGCTCCACGTCCAGCAGTGGCCACTGCTGCATCTGCAACGCGATGATTGACAGCGACTTGATTCCTCCTCGCAGTAAGCGCCGCCTTGCAAAGTCGGGAGGTGACAAACGAAAAAAGAAGTTTTCCTGGACAACCTGCGCCCCCGTGGTAGGTCTAGCGTTTGTCGCCGCTTCTTTGTTCCTGCTCGGCATGTCAACCCGGTTACGATCACACCGCGTGGCGTTCTCTTTCGCCGTCACGCAGCAAATGCGAGAAGCTGCCAATGAAATGCATAAAGAAACGTCTCCGGCTAGCGACTCACCAGCAACGAGCAAGTTGACTGAAGAAATAGGAAACAAAGGCACTGCAAAAACTGACCTGAGCACGACGACAGAGGGCGCAACGGAGCTAATCGAAAGATCTGCACCAACGGCCAGGGCTAAAACTCTGGCTCCAGGTCTGAAGAGGAAACACACCAAGCATGCTCTGAAGACGCATTCTTCACCCAAGCGGACTTCCAGAAACGGCAAGAAGAGCGGCCGGAAAGAACGCAAAAAAACTCGGGCCATTTCATTACGGCAAGCAGTGAGTAATTACATTTTTCCATTTTTAACGTTACATCTGTGAAAATTACGGCATCAAAACTTCGATTTAAATGAACGCTGGCATACTTCTAGGGGTCGTGGTCGAGTGTTGTCCACATTTATGTTGTATTTTTTGTGTACTACATGTAGAGAACATTGCAAGAGGCTACGCAAAATGAGGTATCTTGAAATAATTTCGCAAGTGTTTGTTAATACACAAAGACCTATACTTCAAAAATACGTGATCAATTACTGCCATTTTTACATCTTGAAGTGACCGACAAAACGCCAGAACGTGTGTATGTATCGTAGTAAAAATCAAGAAAAACATAAAATACTGTGACTTATTCCAGCATTCTTCTTGTGTTTTTATTAAGATTTATATTCTTAAGTCATGCTTAAAATTATCAAAAACCTCCTTGTTGCGCAGCCTAGCGAAAGAGCCTTGAAGCTGGAGTACGGAATATAGAGTCGATTTCTTTGCTGAAGCGGGTGCGTAGTCGGATGCTGTCGTGCGTCGCAGTACTCAAACTTAAAATATGTATAATATTATACGGCCCCACTCAGTTTTGTGCCGCTTATGACGTAAGAGGAACATCACCGTGAGGATCGGTGCTGCCGTCGCGGCCGCAGTGGACACAGTCGGGCCGTGGCACATCCGCGCGGAGTGCACGCATGCGCGGTAAACCACCACGCGCTCACTGTTTGCAGAATGTGAGCATAGAAGTTCGTATTCACTGCAGATAGAAAAAAAATCTTACAAATCTTTTGTGGCGTTTACCAATTTATCATTTCGGTATCAGACACATTGACGGGTAAAGGCCTGACCCCACGTACACGTCGCATCACGTCGGCGCGTGTCGTTTTGGCGCGCCTTCGAGCCTTCTCTCATATGGAGAGAGAGCGCGTTGCTTCGTGTAGCCACGTGCCCACTTCCTCTACAGAGAGATGAAGTGAGATTGACTTTATTAAACACATCCTGATGAGGCTGATAAGGGGCAATTTCGCCCCTAATTCAGCCTGGAGGCTCTACCAAGGATGGCGCTTGTAGCCGAAGGCTTGAAGCGATGTCCTGGGCTCTCTGGACCATCTTTAGTTGCTGCTTGTATTCGTTGCTCTTGGGGGCTTCCCGCCGAGCCTCATGGATACTTAGTTGTGCTGCGCTGTGGGTAGGGCACAGCCAAAGCATGTGTTCGAAGTTGCAATAGGGATGGTTGCAAAGGAAGCATGTGGGTGGTGTGTCGTGGTCGACTCTATGTAAGGGTCGACTCTTAGAGTTAGCGCTCGTGCTTTCTTAAGTTTTGGGTGTGGTGCTGGGATGGCACGTCTTTGTCCACGGTAATGTGAAGTAATCTCGTGGTATGTTGTTACCCTGTTATTACCCTTCTTTCAAGTGCCGTGTCATGCCCACCCCTCATGTAATGTCCCTATGGGACCTTTTGAGGAATCAATAAATAAATAAATAAATAAAGTATGTGAGTGTTTTGTCGTAGCTGCAGAGATTACCGAACCGCCCACCCCTCGACGGGTCGTTGTCCGAGTTCACGCGCCATGCGGATGACCTTTTCGTTGGGATTGCAGTGGTCGAGTCTCGGTAACTGTCCTAAATGGGCTGCTAACCAGGATACGTGACTTTGAGCTTTATCTTCTTCAATAAAATTTTTTTGCTCTTGTACTCTCTCATTGCTTTGACGGTGAGTTTTTCAGTGCTTCTAGCAACTATAGGCCAACCGCGAACGTTCGTGCCGTGGTCTTGGAGTCTCTGTATATTGTGGAATGGGCTTGGCGGCTCTGCAAGGCTAGCGCGCTCGTTATTTCTTCCACTTCCTTTGGACGGCTGCCGCGTTTCTGAGGTTTCCGTCTACATCAACGACCACTATTGCAAACGCCTCCCTGCTGTGGTTGCGGGTGGCATCTACGAATAGCGCGTGCGTGTCGTGTTTTTGCCTTGTTTACGAGCGCCCTCACTCTGTCCTTCCTTCGGCCTTTGTCGATCGTTAGATGAACGTTGCGGGGGATCGGCTCAACCCTAATGTGTTTCCTCACGTCATTTCTAAGTTTGGTTATTTTCTCTAGTTGTAAAATTGGGCAAATGCCCGCGTCTCGGCGGTTGAGATGGCCTGCCTGCGTCAATGACAGGCGTGTGATTTGTGCCCCTCTCTTAGCCTCAAAACTTTCTTTGACCGTGTTGTGCGGACCGAGTTGCTCGATTTTCTCGTTGCTCGTGCTATTAGGCAAGCCGAGTGCCGTTTTCAGTCTCTTACGGACCATGGAGTCGACCTTTTTGATTTCAGCCTTCGTAAGTTTCAGAAACGGGAAAGCGTATGCTACGTTACTTACGAGAAAGGCGTGATACGCCTTCATGATGTTGTCTTCTAGGAGGCCTGCCCTGTTGTTGGTGATTCTAGCAACGCCTCTTGCAAAACTGTTCATGCTTTTTTTTGCAAGGTGCTTGAGTGCTTCCGTGTTGTGGCCATCTTTGGCGCTTAACCATGGCCTTAGAACCTTAACCGTATATACTTGCGGTATCGTTTGGTTGTTCTCAGCTTTGAGAACTACTTACTACTCCTCTTTTTTGCGAATTTGGTTGAGGGTGAAAGAGGGTTAGTGTAGAATTGGGGGGGGGGGGCGCAAGTCCAGTTAGCCTAAGAAATGTTTCGGTTGAAGTCAGTGCTTGTTGAAGGATTCTTTCCAAGGCAACCTATGAGTGGCCACATGGGACCCATATTGTTATATCATCTGCGTATATGACATGAAGCACAGATGGTATTGGAGCGAGCTTCTCCGACATGTCCTTCGTTACATTAAAGATCAGTGACGAGAGCACTGACCCTTGTGGGGTGCCAATATCTCCGAGTCGTTCGGGTTCGCCGCATTACTCTCCTGTATGTATGGTGGCGGTACTGTTCTCTAGGAAAGCTTTGATGTAGTTGTACAATTTTTCACCTGAGTTCATGCGTGATATTTCTTGTAGTATGTCTTCATGTTTTACGATGTCAAAGCACTTGGCCAGATCCAGGGGTAATATGGGTTTGGGCGTGTGAAGGAGCCCGTAACGTCATCATCATCATCATCATCATCATCATGATCATCATCATCAGCCTGACTACGTCCACTGCAGGACAGAGGCCTCTCCCATGTTCCGCCAGTTAACCCGGTCCTGTGCTTGCTGCTGCCAATTTATACCCGCAAACTTCTTAAGCTCAAATGCCCACCTAACCTTCTGTCTCCCCCTAACCTGCTTCCCTTCTCTGGGAATTCAGTTAGTTACCCTTAACGGCCAGCGGTTATCCTGTCTACGCGCTACATGCCCGGCCCATGTCCATTTCTTCTTCTTGACTTCAGCTATGATATCCTTAACCCCCGTTTGTTCCCTAATTCACTCTGCTCTCTTCTTTTCTCTTAAGGTTACACCTACCATTTTTCTTTCCATTGCCCATAACGTATGTGCTCTCCTAACATCAACATGGAGTCCTGTTTGAACAGTGCCCTGCAGAATCCAATAATGTGTTATCGAAAGAGCACATTGCTCTCAATGTGGTCCGTTATGCAATTGAGTATTGCATACTCAGCTACTTTTCCAATGAAAGATGTGAGTGATATCGGTTTTAAGTTATCGATGCTCAGCGGTTTTCCGGGTTTCGGGATGAGCGAAACCTTGGCACTACGTCATTCTTGTGGCACTGTACCCTTTTTCCATGCCTCATTCATCTTCTTAGAAATGATCATGATTGCTTTATCGTCTAAATTTTATAGCAGTTTATTGCCGATGCCATCTGGCCTTGGCACCAATGTGCCATTGAGTTGCTGTAGAGCACCGTATTTCAGCTTCGCTGAATGGTTCATCTAGCTTTTCTTGCGGTCGACCTCCATATTGAGGGATTTTCATTTTCCCGGGCTACGGCTTTGCTTTCCAGAGGGAGACATTTCTTGCCTAGCGTTTTGAGGAGAGCTTGGGATCCACCACTGTCCTGGGCGGGCTTGTGCAACAATTGTTCAATTCGCAGCTGGGTGCCTCCTCTGGTGGGTTTGTCGCTGTCTGCCAAAATGTGTTTGAGCAGCCCCCATTTGCTTCCCCTCCGCATTTTGTCATCTGCTTCGTGACATGTGTTGTTCCACTCATGGGCGCAGGGCGTTTTGGAGTGAGAGTCGATTTCGCGGCCAAGGTCCGCGATTATCGTGCGCGTCTCTTGAGCTTGTTTTTACGCCATGCTTTTTCTGCAGCAAACTGGTCAGGTGAGAGTTCATGGCCTGGATGAATTCATCAGTCTCGACTTCTTTGGTGGCCTGATTTGCTGCCAATTTTTATTCATTAGGAAGGCTTAATACAATTGTTCTGTACTGCCTTTCTGCTCCTTTATTTTACGGAACTGGTTCCCGTCCGTGATTTGAATTTTCTTGGCGCTTTGACCTCGTTCTCAATGGTAATTTTCAGGATGCAGTGGTCGCTACCTAGGTACTCGGCGAGGTTATCCCAGGTAGCTCTGACGTTCTTGGTGAAGGTTAAGTCAGGCATTGTGTCCCACTGTACCGAATTACCTCTTCTTGAAAAGAGAGCAAAGTTGTTTATAAGCTGCAGGTTCAGTGCATTTGCGCTTTATGCTAACTTTGTGACTTTGCCTTCGTTTTTGTAAGTGTGTCACTCGGTTCCCCTGGCATTAAAATCACCCGCTACTATGAGCAGTTTGTCACCCACCATTTTTGCCGTGGAGGTAGGCAGTCTGTTGAAGTCTCTTTTTTTATGTGATGAAGAACTGTGAAGTTTGAGCACAAAGATGCTTGTTTTAACAGCCCAGTGCAGTAAGATTGCGCCAGAACCAATTCCAGGCTTTTTTTATGCGGGGGTGTCTCTTTCGGCGAACATCATGTCCTTCTGGATGAAGGTAGCCACCCTCGCACGTTGTTCTGCTCGGGGTGCAGGGTTGGCCTGGCTACGCCTGTATGCCAATGCTTTTAGCAGTTTTGCTTTCTCCGCATGCCTGTAGCAATATTATATGTGGCTTTTTTGTAGGCTAGCAATAGTTGTGTAAGTGGTGCTTTGCGTTTCTGAAGTGAGTTACAGTTTCACTGGGAGATCTTAATATTTTTACGGTCAGCGGCCATTTTTACTTGGTAGCTTATGTGCGTCGCGGCTCGTTACCTCCGCGAAATAGCGTGCTTTGACTGGTCACACTTTAGCTCTAGAAGTGATGCTCGGCACGCTTGCCGTCCCGCTGGTTTTTCCATGATTAGGTTCTCAAGAGCAGCCGCCACAGGTCGGTTGGCTACATCTTCTTAAGGCTCACGAACCTCTGGTCAGCTTTGTCAATGGAAGTCTTGAAGATTTCCATGAAGTTGGCAAGCGTGTTCGCCAACGTGTCAATTTTGTCATTGATTTTAGTTATCGCAGACTGTGTTTGTCAGTAGGGCTTTTTTATCACTCGAGACCACCTCGACCTCCTTCGTCGTATCGCTGTCGCTGTGTATGGCTTTGCCTTTGTGCGTGTTGTGGATCGTTTGTTGTATGGGTGTTGCCGGTGGTGCCGGTTAGCTCAACTGGTTAATTCTGTGGCCGCTCTCTATTCTAGCTATTGAGGCCCGGAGCTCTTCAAGCTCTTTCTTGATCACCTTGTTTTCTTGTTCAAGCGCTAGTATGCGAGAATCGGGAGCATACTCTGGCTGTGCCTTACCTTTCCACTGGCTACTTGTGCTTCGTGATGCACCTCCAACCCTGCTGACCCAGGCGTCATTGTTCGGCAGGTGCTAATGCTGCGTGGCTGCTGGTCTCGTTCTCGATCGGAATCTCGAGCACTCTTGAGATGGCAGGTAGTTGTCAGATCCCGACAGGGTCGAGGGGCACCCTCCGGAACGAGAACGCCCTCTGGATCGGAAACGCCTTCTAGATCAGGATATCCCCCTGGAAGGGGAACGGTCATGGACACTCGAGGCGTTCTCCCGTCCCGGCACCTGGTTGTGGCAGGGTTCCTTGAACGTGACGGATAATGGCGCGTCTTGACGTTGTTGTGCTTGCCGCTCTTGCTTTCTGCGACTTATCCTCCTTTTCACTTTGTATGGAATGTGCAAGCGTTTTTTGCATTCGCAATCTCCAGTGGGTTGACTGCCATTGCAAAGCTTGCATTTCGGCTCGCAGTCATGCACGCCGTTTTCTTGTACGTTTCACAGCAGTTGTGACATTTCTTGCTCGTTGCGTATGTGTGCCGGCAAACATCGGCGCGATGACCGACTCCTGCGCACGTTCTGCAAACATCGACTTGTCGCTTGTAGAGCGAGCAGGGAACCATGGCAGTACCGCACATCACTATGCTCAGAGCGTGCTACCCGTCGAAGAGGATTGTGATAACTTTGGTCTTTTCGAAGCGTCCTGCCTCGATGGCAGTAGAATTTCGGCCGTGCACAGTCATGCGTTTGAGCGTTGCATCGTCAAGGGAGAGGTCAACGTTCTTAATGACGCCCTTGCATGTATTTGGGGTGCGGCCACGATTGTGGCAACTTGAAGGAGCCTTGGTTTGTGTGGAGTTTCTGCAGATTCACGTATGATGTGGCATAATTTTGGTTCGGTGTAGAAATAACGATGATGTTTTGCATCTTGTTGGGGCAGATCGTGTCCTCCCGTGCTTGTTAGTCGGTGATCTTGGCGGCCATGATGATGGCTCTCGCCAGCAGAACGAGGTCGACTTTGGCTACGTCAAACTTGGTCTCGTGATTACCTTGATCTAGTCATTGGGTAGGCGGGGTAGCCTGGAAGCGGATACCACCCGGTGTAGAGCCGATTGACTCTTTTTGGATCCCCTGGGGTGCTTCGATTGGTTGTGGTGCTCGACCATCCCAGTGGCTAGCTCCTCGTTCAGTGGATTCGTCTGTCTTCGGCGTCGCATGGCGGTGGCCCATCCTGGTCCGTCGACGATCTCCGCGCTTACTTCTATTCCCTCCATGGTTATAGTGGAAGACATTTTCTGTGCCTGGTTGTCGTCTGTGGCGTGCGGGAGATGATCCAGCAGCTGCAGCGCCTGGCCGTGCCCTTGGCTACGTGTAATAACCGTACTCCTCGCCAACCCTAGGCATGGTTAGGGTAAGCAAGGACACTCGGCGCTTCGCAACTCTAAAGTCCTAAAAGATGTCCAAGAGTTCACTCACCGCCAAAAATGGCGTCTCCACTGAAACCGCAAAGCTTACTTGTCCGAATAAGCAGAAAGTCAAGTATCTTGGAGAATAAAAAACGACCAAAAAGATTGCCCGCAGCTTCCCTCGGGGGAACACTGAGGAGGATGCGGAGCATATATTTGGTTAACGGGGTGTTAAAGTGCGACTTACTTGGGTCGATGGCTAAATTGGTTAACGTGGTTGTGAAATGGGGTGTTAAATTGCGACTTATTTGGGTCGATAGCTAAATTGGTTAACGTGGTTGTAGGAGGCGGTGTTAAATGAGTGAACAAGTACACACGTATGCGAAAGGGCGGCGCTGGTCGAAGGGACGTCGATCATTGTGTTTGTGGATTCGTTGGAATTCATTTCACCGCGACCTTGGACGTCGACGCGCCGTACAAACCAACCGACGAGCGGCAACTGAGCGAGCGAGCGCCGACCTTGAGTATATATACAGCGCGACGGCGCATGCACTGTCAGCTGTTGAATGTTTTCGAAGCGCGACGGCGCATGCGCGTCCACTGGAGAATCAGGAGAATTGTAGAATGTTCTCGAAGAGGAGAAGCGCGCGTGGCACAGATGGTGGGTGACGGTGCATGCGCGCGTCAGCTGTCGAATGTTCGAGAAGGGGGAGAAGCGCAACGGCGCATGCGCGCGCGTCAGCTGCCGATGTTCTCGAAGCGTGACGGCGCATGCGCGCTACAATATACACCTAGCGAATGTTCCTGAAGAGGAGAAGCGCACGCGGTGTGTAGAGGAGGAAGGGTGCACAGATGGTGGAGGAGTGAAGCGCGCGCGGTGTGTAGAGGAGGAAGGGTTGCACAGATGGTGGAAGGAGGAGGAGGAAGCTTGCGGACGGCGCCGCACTACAAGCCTCGAGTATTAGATGCTCCGCATCTAAAACATTTAGGGAAGCGGGAGCAGACGTTTTCACGTCCACGCTCTTCGACGCCACCTAACGGTCCCCCCTTTCCTCAGAGAGAGGGCGCGGCGCCGCGTCAAAAGGCTTTGCGCTGGCGCGCTGCGACGAATACGTGTAATTAGGCTTCAAAGAAACACTAAAGGCAAATAATAAATCGACGTTGATAGTTGAAATGGCAGTCCAGAAACCTTGTAGTGTTACTTTTGTGCCACGGAACGGCCTGTTTGTAAATAAAATCCCGTTTGATAGTCCGCATCGGGTTAGCACGCTTCAAATTACCCGCCTCAAGAAGCAGACCGGCCGGACTGATTCACGTCACTGTTGCCATGGACAACCTTGCCAGTCTTTACTGCGCTAGTAGAAGCAGGCCGAAAGCAGCGGGAGCCACAGCAGCAACAACGGCCATTGATCAATTTCCCGCCATTGGCTCCGAGCATGCAGACGTTTTTTTTGTTGTTGTTGTTGTTTCAACTGCGCCCCGCTAGATAACACCGCCTGTCCCGTGTAACAACGTGAAACTTGAATTTTTGAACCACTCGCGTGATTCTCCATAGTAGCGTCAGGCGGTCCTTTCTTCCATGAATCAAGCAAAAGCGAACTCGCTACATTCTATTGCGTCTGTTGATGTACGGAAGGTTCTTTATTTATTGCAGTTAGATCAATTACTAATGATTAATTTTAGGCGGTCCTTCTGATGTCATCCGGATCATTTTCAAAATGTCCTTTTGCGGTGCTTGGGCTCTTGTGCGTTTACTTTAATTTCTCGGTAAGTAGGTTATTGTTGTTGATAATATTGTCGTTTTAGGTGTCATACATTGAGCTTTCACTCTGACGTAAATTGTTATTTGATTTAGGGTTCCTTTAAGATTTACTTTGCACCAAAAATAAGCACCATGAAAATGGCTGTTGCTCCCTTTACCGCAAATGGCCATTGCTTTCTTGCGTGCAGATCCTTCCTAAGTGTAGCCATGCGTTCTACACGTATTGTCGGCATGCTCGGCGCGAATTTTTCTACCTACCCAATACCAACATGTGTTACGAGTCCAATGGGGTGAACGTCTGCACCAGAGGAACAAACAGGTTCGCCACCCTGGAACACTGCGTTCACAGTTGCGTTTCTACCACGCACCCGGCTGGCAAGTGCTTCGGCAAGCCGATGTTCACGCGTTGCGCAAGGTATGTGTAGGACATCTTACGATATGTCTCGAACTGTGTTTTTACTACAGACCTGAACTGTGAAGGGAGAGCAGAACAGGAAAGGAATCTATTTGGTACTGTCAGGTTCTAAATACCATTTGCATTCATGATCAACACGTCGTCCAGCAATGTTAAGTTCTGATCGTACAGTATGGTTAGTGGTGGCGTGTTGCAGTTCTTGCTAGGTGTCATGCAGCCACGGAGTACTACTCGAGACCCCACAAGCATATATGGAAGCCACCATAACAATTAGAATACGTCTTATTTAATATTCCTGTGGACTCCATAAAACTCTCTAACCAATTACTGCAAAAACCACCTTATTTTATCTTGTTTAGCCCGTTGTTCAGCATTCGTTATTGCTCATCTAACCAGCCACCCGCATGATACCATTTCTGAAACCTCTAGCGTCAATGAAATGTGAGGATGGCATCTCAAGCAGAAGTGGATTTAGCATGCGATAAATACAAAAATACCACGTCGTCGTGGTCGCAACGTTGCTGTCTTATCCTACACCACCTCTACTGATATGCTACAAGTATCTCATCACTCTGCCGCACGCTGAGGACAACTCGCACAGATAATGTGTTTCCCTATAGTACATTTAGCACGATATGGTAATACCGTAGCGTAAACGGTACAATGTATGCAGCCCTGCTTCTGAATTCCGCCGTGTCATTCGCTGTGTATAGGCGAGATGTCGTGTCCGACTGGTGGTACTACGTTCACAGCAAGTGCGTGCCCTGGTCCTTTTCTTCTGGTGGCTGCCCGGCCAACGGAAGTATGATGTTTGCAACGGTCAAAGAGTGCGAGAGGCGTTGCCGAGATCCACACCATGAACCCCGCTGCGCAAAACCTGACCTAGTGGCCTGCGGTCGACGCCACCTCAAGTACCCGTACTTCGCCCACGTGTCGCCCGAAGACGGCCGCATGAGATGTTACCGCTCTTCGTCGGCCACACTGCGGCAGCACCAGTGCCTCGTTGGTGAAAAACGGTTTCCTAACTTCGGAACTTGCGCAGTCACCTGCCGGCAGAAGCCGCCATCTTACTAGCAAAGGCGACAGTGTGCACCATTGTCGTGCTCTTGATCATGTTTCTCCCAGTTCTTGCGCAGCCCGAAACCCCAGTTTTTCGCTCGGCGTTCGTGTACACGATGTTCAAGAGCCATTTTTTCATGCAAATTGGTGTTCATGAACGATGTCACATCCACTTGGCAATCGTTTTTTTTTCACTCTTCTAAGCTGAAAATATATTTAATCTTCAATAGATACAACTGTATTATGGTTTTCAGATAAGGAACATGTAAAAATCGATGGTTCAGATGTCCGCACAAATGAAATATATCAATGTATTTCACTATATCCTAAAAGCAGGTAAACATGACATGTACATTTCTACTGCAAATCACAAATATTCGAAAATTGAGAAAGTCGTCAGGAATTGCCAGCTTGCCATGGCTAATCACCTACTGTAGTTTTTTATTGTTGGGAACATCGCTACACATAAGACATTTAAATATCGACAACAATGAGGTGATGAGCAGTGTGGTGGAAAAAAAATAGATGGTAAGCTTGCCTTTTTTACGCATATTGCGCTGATTTGGGCTTCTAGGCTGAGGACTGGAATGGCAACTGTTAATGGCTACATTTCAGTGAACTTAAATAAAAACTGCAGGCTACATAAAGGGCGAGGCAAAGCTTCATGTAAGTCTGTTTCAAATAAATCAAGATGCGTTATTGAGTCTCATGCTTGCATGTGGACCCGAAAAGTGTATAGCACACCTTGATATAAACGGAAATGGTAGTCATTGAATGAGGCAAACAATTCGCTATATACTCTAGAAGCTTTCATCACTCTAAGAGTGTATTAAGTTAATTAAGAAAACATTCAGAATAATACAGTGGCAATAGCACAATTTCCTTTTTGCATTACCAATTTTGGATACGTCTCTGTAAACATCTAGGTTTATTAACACATCAATTGTAAATATAATGAAGGTTCGCATCGCTACTTTCTCTTGTTAACACACGCACATCTGTGACAGCTTCTGAACCCAGTAACATCCGCATTCTACCACGGTTATAAACAGCATTAATAATTAAACGCACACACTTCCTTAACAGAAATGAACGAAATAGTTTTTGTTAGTTTTGGGTTAATGGCAGGTTGCGGTGGGATAAAGGATAAAATGAGGAAGTAGATAATCAAAGGTGGCCTTCTTTGCCTTTTAAAGATAATTTCAAAAGGCCTCCTGAATGTCGGATCCCGAGCTGCGGAAGGCAGCCTACGAATGCTCCTTGGCCTCACTATAGGCATTGAAATATTGAGGAAAGGCTGAACACCGCTTGATGCCGTTTGTCTGCACTGGAAGCGAGCGAGTGGAACAACACTATTAGGTTCACAATAGACGCGAGTTAACTCAGCGTCACCTGACTAGGCCCATTCGGGGACGGTCAGGTCTCGCGGGCCCTCTGGACGGCCAGGATTTGACGCAGGTTCTTCTAGACGGGAAACTGGAGCCCAGAGAGAGGGAGGAACGTTAATGTGTGTCCGCCCGGTACTAAAAAAAGACGCGGAAGTAGCGACGTGCTCGTGGCTCAGGAGACGGAATACAGCGATGAGAAAGTGCTACTTCTATAACTCTACAATGCAGCATGTCATGGCGCCTCTAGAAAACCTGTCAAGTTGTAGAGAATGAAAGATGGGGGGAAAAAGGCGTCCCTGGTCCAGCATGTAGTGAGGGACAGGTGTCACGTCCAAAAGGATATTCAGCCCAGTGTATCAACTTAATGCAGCACCCACGTGAAAACGGCTGTGCTTATGGGCACGAAGAAGTAGATCTGCATGTGTCGTCACTGGCAGCGAATATCGTTGAACATGGTGGCTCGCTGTGATTGTAGCACAGGTCAGTGACACAAAGCAGGTAGCACTGTATACGTCCGGAAGGACCCGGTAAGACCAGGGCAGTGCACAAAGCTAACAAAGCAAAGCATGACATCGGAACTTCATGAGGACAAGATTTTACTAACAACTTACTGCAACAACTTCTAATTACTCGAGATAAGCACCTTCTCAGGGTTGCCGTTAGCGGGTACTATGCGCCGAATTGGCTGCTTTGCGACTCCGTCTTGTGACGGGAGTTCAGGTTGACCCCATGTCTAGTTTTTGACTACTTTCAAAGTTATGCCTTGGTACATTAACAAGGCAATATTCATTGTTTCCTGGTAAAATTCACTCTTTCGAAGATATTCTGTCCTGTCAGCCGACGTGCGAAAGCGTCCTCACTGCAGCAGGCTCAATGAGCATCAATGCAGTGTGTGGTGTGCATGTATATACGGAGTGGCGAAGTTGTGTGCGCCTTGGAAAATGCGTGGACGCAGCCCAACATCTTTGCAGGTGCAAGTTTGTCGCATTCCTGTATACACGCCGTGCCTGTTCAAGAGTGAAATTGATAAAAGCACTCATGCGTAACAATGTGAAGCTGGGCTGTTCATCTTGAATCATAGTGTTACGTGAAGGATAGTCGCTTGCACTGTTGACCATTTAAAAGGTATCTTTACAACAGCGGTCGCACTGCTAACCAGTTCAGGTCAGAGCGGGAAGCGAGAGATCTTCGTTCTCTTTGTCGGGCGCACGCGCGCATGGTTCAAGAGGCTATAATTATGCATGCAGCAATAGTATTTGAGGACGGACGGTTGTTGCGTAAACTCCACTAATCAAATTCAGTCTCCTGCTTTAATGTTGAACTTTCGTAATAACTTTTTGTGTGCAATGAATTACTCCATCTTGAAGAAACTCTTTTTTTGCATAAACCACATATACGCACGCACACTGAATTTAGGACAATATCAATTCACTTCTTTGAAACCTATTTGCGCCTTGAAGACCGAAGTAGAGAGAAAATGTTGATATAGTTTTGCTTAATGGAAGGTATGTTTTTATTCTTAAATAATAAAAAATTTGTACTGATAGTACTGTTCTTGTTCTATCTGGCTATATATTTGACGATAAAATTTTATTAGTTGCCTACTTTGGCTTTAGCATTACCTCTGATTTTAAAGTCTAGCCAAGGCTAGACTTTGTAGTGACATGACGTCCAAGGCTTGGACGTCATGTCACTACAAATCTGGGCACTAGAGACAATGTTGGCTGTGATGGAAGTGTGCGAAAGCGGCTAGAAGGGGAGATGATGGAAACGACATGGCGCGCATAATTAAGCATTAAGTGTATTGAGCACTGTACGTTCCAGAACTTAAAAGAGCACCAGCGATTTCGCTGTATTTTATAGCCTAGCATGTATACGAGCCAAGATGTTCAACCAAATGGTCACTTTTCGGCAATCTTCGGCTGCAGGCAAAGCTATTGTTGTACTGTGAGCGTTCTTACTCTTGATCTGCTCAAGTTCTGCTTCGAAATAAATATATTTATTTCGATAGTTATGTATTTATTGACTGAGCTGATGCATTCTTCGGCATCACACCAACATGACACCTCATGGAGCTGTTTAGGCGTCCGCGAACCAAATACACACATGAAGTTGTGAAGCAAATTTCAAATGTGAACAGAGTACTAACGTTGCCTCGGACTACAAAAGCACCCTTAATCAATCAAAGTTTCATCCTGAGGATGGGTTACAACCTGAAAAAAAAAACAGCGGGACGATTGCAGCTGTCGTGCTTGGGCATTCTATAGGAAACCACGAACATACCACTAGTTAGCATTCCAAAACGCAGAAGTATCCATTTTCAAAGTAGAAGTTTCACGGCCGGACTATAGCTGTGCCACGCTCACTCTTCAGAGAAAGGTAGCGCAAAGACATGTTTGGAAAAGCGAGGGTCGATTCTTTCAGCGTATATCCAGTCTCGGCTGTGGACCTTATTGTATTGCCCTGATGCACACATTCCAAGATTTCACCCCGACTTTTCAATGCAGCCCACACGCACACTTCCGGAACAGCTTGGGTATAAAATACACATGCACATGCGTCCGGTACACATAATACCAGCGTCACTAGCGCAGCTGAAACTTTTGTACAGTGTTATCGCTTTTGAAAAAAAAGTACTTGCCGAGCAGCAGGTTTTACGGCAGCACAACTGCAGCTTGCAGTGGGAGTTCGCAAAAAACTGGCGTCCCCGTTCATTAACATTACGGAAAGCGAGAAAGGACACTGCACAAATGAAGGTTACACCATTTGTTTTCTCTAGCACTTCTTAACAATGTCATTGCGCACAAGCTAGGCCCTCTAAACCTAATTTTATAAATTGAGCCTATTCAACGTCAACTGGATACGCATGACGCAAGTCAATCGTGCCAGCTGTGCGTCTTACCCTATTCGGCCATAAGAGGATGCAAAAATCACATTTTAGCAAACAGGAACAGGCATACGGGGCGGGCAACACCCACATTACTAACAACTTACTGCAACAACTTCTAATTACTCGAGATAAGCACCTTCTCAGGGTTGCCGTTAGCGGGTACTATGCGCCGAATTGGCTGCTTTGCGACTCCGTCTTGTGACGGGAGTTCAGGTTGACCCCATGTCTAGTTTTTGACTACTTTCAAACTTATGCCTTGGTACATTAACAAGGCAATATTCATTGTTTCCTGGTAAAATTCACTCTTTCGAAGATATTCTCTCCTGTCAGCTGACGTGCGAAAGCGGCTAGAAGGGGAGATGATAGAAACGACATGGCGCGCATAATTAAGCATTAAGTTTATTGAGCACTGTACGTTCCAGAACTTAAAAGAGCACCAGCGATTTCGCTGTATTTTATAGCCTAGCATGTATACGAGCCAAGATGTTCAACCAAATGGTCATTTTTCGGCAATGTTCGGCTGCAAAAATCCCATTTTAGAAAACAGGAACAAGCATACGGGGCGGGCAACACCCACATTTTTTTAACTTGGTCAAAGTGACGCATTAAATGCCCTTTACGAGTCCAGTCTTGCAAGAGACTTCATTGCGAAAGACTTCTGAATCCCAGCAAGGTCGGCTACCTTCGTGGCTTCTTTGCCCGATGGGAGCTCCTGCAGCAACGCATCCGGCAAAGTGCGCGCACTTTTGCGGCGTCGGACACAGGCCAACGACGACTGCTTTCAGAGAGATCGGTGCCGTGCCTGCGTCAATGTTTGTCGCATACTACCGGAGCACCTGCAAACGTTACAGCGGTGCCTGCGCTTTTTCCTCGGCTCTCCAGGTAAGACGTTTGCTCGTTATTTCTGTCCGACGAAGCGCCAATGCTTCAGCACGTTTCGGCTATCAGTCTAAAGGATTAATCTGATCACTCTTAGTCAGATTTGATTGTTATCGCTAAGCTAAATTATTGACGTGCTTTAGTGCAGACAACAAAATAGATCACAGCGTGGCGTATGTATTCCGAGTGATTAGAGATTTCAAAATATAAAATAAATATTTTAAAATATTTGTCAGCTGTCAGGCAGATAGCTTTCTCTAAGCCAACCACCGGGGATGGAAATACGAGTAAAATGAACCACAAAGCTCGACGCCATCCTGAAACTAAGGAGAAGCAGCGTGAGTTTCATGCTTGCTTTTGCATGTTCTTTTCAAATGAGAGCGAAAATGTGTTGACCCTGTTTACTACGAACTAAAAAAGAAAGAAAGGAATGGTCGCACGTAAACATTCTAGGGACTGCGAAGTTTTCGCGATTTATTCAAGTGGTTTAGGTGGCCAATCTTCATGGACTTAATAGACGCGGCTAGCACATAGTGAGCTCTTCCAACGTAGGGACGTGCAGACTTAAGCAACACTGCCGAATCGTGGGCAGTTCTGGATTGCCCATAGCTAATCTCCGTGGCTGATAGCTGATCCTCGTTGTTGGAGTTTCTGATAGCGGAGCAACACTTCACTTGGTTGGCTTGATTGCCACCCAGTTAAGAAATACATGGCCAGAGTACTCCACTTTTCAAAATTTAAGTGGAGGTCTAACTTCATCTGCATTTTCTGGTTGCATGATGGCAAACTATTAGTATATATTTTGTTATACTAATATATTTTCAGTTTCTTTTTTTAGTTATAATACATCAAGAGAGTGAATAAATCTTCCCCATGTCACGTTCTTGGTAAACTCTTTCACGTAAATAGGAACATCATCATCATCACCATCATCCATAACAACGCATGCTGCCATCGGTCGACCGGCCGGTTACTCTCATCGAGGACGGTAGCAACGCCCGTCGGGGCAGCTTCTCAAAGCCCCGTCCGCTCGCCTGGCTTCCCGTGTTGCTGGTGTCGGCGCTGATTTCCTGTGCCTACTACGCCTATGTTCTGGTTTTCTGCCGGCTTATTGTCGCAGAAGAGAGCACAGCCAAGGCCGTAACGTTCGGCGCGAGATTTCATCTGCTTCTGTTCATGTGCATCTGGTGAGTCGCAGAGTGCCTAACCAGGACGTTCGTTTCTCTGGATCTGTGCACATGTTCTGGGTGTCACTCCTATACGTCTTCTTGCGCTTTGTTTTGCGCGTGCATGTTTCTACGGGAGTGAGAATATTCGAAATAAATAAATACTGAACGCAATATATTTACAAATGTACACAGGGAGTCCTCCAGCCGAGAGGGTGGAACACCGCAACCAACAACAACACGAGTAAAATTGCAATCATTATCTTCAAAGCCTCGATTGATGGAGCATAATTCCTTCTTGTTCGTCTCGACTTTTAACAATGTTAACAAGCTTATGGCATCTGATATCAAGGTAACTTGAGGAAGAATGTCATTGCCAACGTCACATAGCTCATTTTCTTTGCTATACAAGAACGTTGAGATCAACTACACAGATCCTGGGAAACGTGGTGCGATCGCTTTCGCATCAGGCTGATCACCTGCGCTCGTACCATCACTGCGTTCGTACGGAGCAAAAGCTTAACTTCGTAACAAACTTTAATTTGCTGCATCTCACCACCACCGTTTGGCATGCGCTTCAACTTCTTTCTTAGGAATTCAAATGAACGTCATGTTAGTTTCCATAGTCGCTGTAATCCAAACAGCCACCTCATATATCATCTTTCCCACCCTCAGTCATCTATACTCTGCACAAGTGTTTTGCGCTGTTGAATTTAGTATAATTTATTGTTTACGTCGTACTGTTCACGTGTCGTTTTACAGGTCGTACGCGAAGACGACGGCGACGGCGATTCCCGACGTTCCACCAGCGTACATGTTGTGCGTGGACCAGGAGCAGGTTCTGGCCAACTGTCAAAACGAGCGCACGCGGCATGGTCTGCTCGAGATGCTGGCATCACAGAAAGGCGTGTTCACTAGGGGGCCAGACGGTTCCGCGCGTCACTGCGTGTTATGCCATTTCCTCAAGCCGGACAGATGCCACCACTGCTCCACGTGCCGAAGGTGAGCCCGCGTACACTGTGCACTTTAACATAAGACGTCATCTGGTGCCTATAAAAAAGATTACTGCATCAATAAATGATTTTGTTAGCGATGCATGTTGACGCTGCTTAAAAAAAAGTCAAGAACCTACCCTTCGTTTGAGTCTCGTGCTCCTTTGATGTGTGATCTTTCTGTTCATAAAGTTTTCTCGTTCTGAGTGGCGTGTCAACTTTTTAGTCCTACAGTAAATGTGTATATGGACGCGTGCGTGAAATTAGTGACCCTGATAGAGCGGTTTTCCTCTTTGTCTGTCATTCCTAAAGTGCCTACAGTACACAGAACTGAGGATTAAAATGTTTTACGACCTCTCTCGCAGTTTATCAATATTCCACAAACGCAGACCTGCTATAAATATTTTCGCAGATGCATCAGGAAGATGGACCATCACTGCCCGTGGTTCAACAACTGCGTCTGCTTCAGCACCTACAAGTTCTTCTTGCTCACTCTCTTCTACATGGTTGCACTGTGCCTATACGGCTTGGCCACCCTGACAACCCACTTGGTTGAATGGTGGTCGGACGCGTGGCTTCGGAAGCCGTACGCTTTCCACGTGGGCTTCCTCCTGGTCGTGGGCACCGTGCTGGCCATCGCTCTCGGCTCCTTTCTCGCCATGCACCTTTTCATGGTGTCAAAGAACAAGACGACGCTCGAGAGGCTGAGCGACGCGACGTTTCAAGAACTCGGGGACTCGTTCGATCTCGGGAACCACTACGAAAACTTCGTAGAGGTGTTCGGTCCGCGAAAAATCACTTTGGATGATTCCAGTATTCACGTGTGTTGGTGACGGCGTCCGTTTCCCGACCAAGCTGCACCCCACGCGAGACACGGTCGAGCCTCGGGCGTCTGCCGTCGTGGTGAACTATTCTGCGGCTAACTACTGGATGGGGTCATCCGGTTTCGATAGCAGAGCTGACATCGTGATTATAGAACGATAATCGATTGAGGCCTCTAGAGACTCTTCTAAGAAACGTAACACGACTGAATTTTGATGGTTTTTTCTTTTGAATTACGTTCTCATATGACTCACAATAAGCGCATCGCATGCTCTTTGTTGCCAGAGCGTGGCGCTCCGTCTCCTTTTGTGCCAAGCTACACCACTTCTGTTCATTATATTTATCTTTGTTATATTATTTTGGTACATCTGCGAATCGAATAAAGGTCTTTCATAACCTTTCACGCCCCCCCCCTCTTCCCCCTTCTACCACTTTCCCCACCCCGAGCTTCGCACAGAACCAACTGAGCACAAATAAGGATTAATTTCATTTAGTAAAAATGACACCTCTTTTAGGATTCCCAAGATAGCCACACCGCTATCTCGACTCCACCTCATATGTCAAACAGGTACCATGCTGTGATCCAACGACATGCGCAGACCACTACCCTTCTCGTACGTAAAACCGCCTTTATGATAGGCCGAAATGAATACAGAAATGCTTCAAACGTGGAACGCACCCACTTTTGAGAAATGCACAATGAACTTATATGAAGTGACTAACAAAACTTTGTATATATATATAAATATATATATATATATTTATATATATATAGTAGATTCTAGTGAAGAGGAATGCCCACTACCCAAGCGACATGACACGTTCGCGCGAGGCGCGAGCTGGGCCTGCCTGGTTGCTGCTGCGACGACGCCCGTATATTCGGCCAGCTCTTGCTGCTTCTGTCCTGACGCTGCTACCTCTTATCGTCTTGCATTTACATTATATTTTGGCTGCTGCGGTTTACCCCGACCCTGAATTTGCGTAGCCGAAAGCTGCCGTCCGTCATGCCTGACGACGCTGTCTCCAGTCCCCCCCCCCGTGCTTCGCCACCCAGGGGCTGTCCCGGTGCTCAGCTCCTGCGTGAACCCGACATCTTCAGCGGCACAGACGAGAAAGACGTTGAGTATTGGCTGGAATCCTACGAACGAGCCAGCGCTACCAACAAATGGGATGATGCCATGAAACTGGGTACCGTGATGTTTTATTTAACGGATGTCGCCAAGCTGTGGTACAGAAACCACGAGACGGACATTCCTACGTGTACGACCTTCAAGACCTGCATCACAGCTGCTTTTGGACGCCCTGGGGTGCGCAAATTTCGCACAGAACAATGCCTACGAAGCCGGTCCCAACAAACTGGTGAGACATTCACCAGCTACATCGAGGACATCCTCGACCTCTGCCAGCGTGTTGACCCGACGATGCTGGAAACTGACAAGGTACGACACATTATGAAAGGCATTTCCGACGACACCTTTCAAATGCTCCTCTCGAAAAACCCGGCCAGTGTCTCGGAGCTCATCGAGCTGTGTCAGAGTTTCAACGAACTCCGACGACAGCGTCTTCTCACGCGACACCCTAACGTCCCGGATGACACCCTCTCAAGCTTGACAACCACCTCTGACCATCACTCGCTGCTATCGCAGATCAAGGAGTTTGTTCGCGCTGAGGTCGCTCGTCAGCTGTCGCTGCTATCAACAGCCGGCCAACCACCATCACATCTGCCAGCGAACATTCGTGAGGTCATCAAGGAGCAAGTTTGCGCGGCTCTGCCACCTGCCCGTGCCACTTCGCCGTGGTCGACCCCTGTGGCCTGTGCCGAGGTGAATGCACCTCTAAGCTATGCTGAGGTTGCCGCAAGGCCACCTCTCCGGACATTTAGGTCACTACCATCGGCTGTGCCCACTCCTCGGTTCACTCAGCCAAGGTCCCTCCAGAGTAGTGGACAATGGCTTACACCCGACAATCGGCCGATATGCTTTGCCTGTGGGTTGCCTGGCCACATTGCGCGATACTGCCACCGGCGTGTCCCTGCCTATCACCAGAACTATCACCACAGCTTCGAACCTGTCTCTTATGTGCCACAGTGCCCTTCGTTCGCAGGCTCTCAGCAACCCGACCAGATGTCATCATACGCCGACCACCACCCACCTGTTATCTGTCGCTTGCCATCACCTCGACGCCGCTCGCCATCGCCGATGCGTCGTTGCCCTTCATCGCCGGAGCGGGAAAACTGATTGCCGCAGTTCCACAGGCTGGAACTGCGACACCCGCGAAAAACCAAGGCCTCTCTCTTCACCGACGAATGTACTGGACGTATATGTGGACGGCGTCGCTGCACTCGCTCTCGTCGACACTGGTGCCGCAGTTTCAGTGATCAATGCCAGACTCTGCCACTTGCTCAAAAAAGTTATGACGCCACAAGCAAGTACATCGCTTCGTACAGCAAGCGCAGAGCACGTCACGCCGGCCGCTGCCTGTACTGCTCGCATTGCGATTGATGGCCTTATCTATGTCGTCGAATTACTGGTGTTAGATTCCTGCTCCCATGACCTCATTTTGGGCTGGAACTTTCTCTCCGCTAATAAGGCCGTCATCGACTGTTCGCGCGCTGAGGTGGCATTTGAAGTGTTTAGCGACGCTACTTTACACGACGCTGTTGAAACCGGAGACAAACTATTTGTTGCTGAAGACGTTACGATACCGCCGCACTCTTTCGCCCTTGCCATGGTGTCTTGCAACGTGCTCGCCGAGTCAAGTGCCCTTTTCACGCCATCTGCCGTTTTCGTTCGTCGCAAATGTTCCCCGCTACCTCATGCCCTTTTGGAACTTCATGACGGTGTCAGCAGAATGCTCATCTCAAATCTGCTGTCATCTCCTGTAACACTACTTCGGGGCGAGTGCGTCGGGCGTGTTTACAGTCTCGACCCTTCTGCAATTATTGACATGCCAACTGGTTCTTTCGCCAAACAAGAAGTCGCTGGATTAACGTGTGCCTCTACGCCGCAGAACACTAGACCTGACATACTGAGCAGCTCCATCGCCGACACGTTAACAGTTTCGCAACGTGCTCAGCTTCTACGACTCCTGAACAAGTTCCGTTCTTCCTTTGACTGCCAGCATAGTCCCCTCGGCCGCACATCGGCTGTGTGTCACCGCATCGACACGGGCACCAATGCACCACTGCGTCAAAGACCCTATCGCGTGTACGCGACAGAGTGCCACGTTATCAGTGACCAAGAAGCTGACATGCTCAAGAGTGGCGTCATCCAGCCTTCGAATAGCCCCTGGGCATCTCCAGTCGTCCTCGTTAAGAAGGACGGGTCAATTCGCTTCTGTGTTGACTACCGTCGTCTTAACAAAATAACTCGAAAGGACGTCTACCCCTTACCGAGAATCGACGATGCACTTGACAGCCTCCAAGGTGCGGAGTTCTTTTCTTCTATTGACTTACGGAGCGGCTACTGGCAAGTCCCTATGGCGCCTGAAGATCAGCCTAAAACGGCCTTTTTCACACCTGATGGCCTTTATGAATTCCGCGTCATGCCTTTCGGTCTTTGCAATGCGCCCGCAACATTCGAGCGGATGATGGACAATCTTTTGCGTGGCCTTAAGTGGAAAACATGCCTGTACTACTTAGACGACGTGGTTATATTTTCGCAAGATTTTCCCACGCATCTCTGCAGGCTAGATGAAGTACTACAGTGCCTAACTAACGCCGGCCTTCAGCTCAACCTGAAAAAATGCCGCTTCGGTGCAAGTCAGCTAACGATCCTCGGCCATTATGTCTCTAAAGACGGTAATCTTCCTGACGCCACCAAGCTTCAGGCAGTGGCAGAGTTCCCTAAACCCTCACCTCTGAAGGATCTGCGAAGCTTCCTTGGCCTCTGCTCATATTTCCGCCGCTTTATTTGGAATTTTGCGATGATCACCGCCCCCTTGACTGAACTTTTAGGGATTGACTCGAAAAGTTACACTTGGTCACCCGCCTGTGATGATGCCTTCAAAAAGTTGCGCCACCTGTTAACCTCACCGCCAATCTTGCGTCACTTCGACCCGACTGCTCCGATTGAGCTGCACACCGATGCAAGCGGTGTTGGACTCGGCGCCGTTCTCGCGCAGCGCAAATTGGGATTCCAGGAGTACGTAGTTGCTTATGCAAGCCGTACCCTTACCAAAGCGCAAAATTATTCTGTAACAGAGAAGGAGTGTATGGCAATTATTTGGGCTCTAGGTAAATTAAGACCGTACTTACATGGTAACTCTTTCGACGTTCACCGATCACCATGCACTTTGTTGGTTATCCACATTGAAGGACCCCTCCGGCCGTTTAGCTCGCTGGGCTTTGCGGTTGCAAGAGTTTGACATGCGCGTTGTCTACAGGTCTGGCCGACGTCACACTGATGCCGACGCGCTATCGCGTTCACCTGTATCATTGGAAAGCTCTGCTTGCCTATCTGCCGTGGACGAAACGGTTGCGTTTCCAGCAAACTGCGACATGGCGTCTGAGCAACGTAAGGATAACTGGATCAACGCTCTTCGGCGATTTCTATCAGACCCATCGACTTCTCCATCTTCTCGAACATTGCGCCGTCAAGCGGTTCTTTTTGAGATCCGCGATGACCTCCTTTACCGCAGGAATTACAAGTCTGACGGCCAAAAGTGGTTGCTGGTCATACCTCGCCATCTTCGTGCTGCAATATGTTCAGCTTTCCACGCTGACCCTCAGTGCGCACATGCGGGCATCTTCAAAACATACGCTCGGCTTTGCTTCCGGTTTTATTGGCGAGGCATGTACACCTTTCTGCGCAAGTACATTCAGTCATGCCCGCAGTGCCAACGACGGAAAGCTCTGCCTCATCACACCTCTGGTCCGATCCAGCCAATCCCTTGCCCAGCCAGGCCTTTCGACCGTATTGGAATCGATCTGTACAGACCTCTTCCATTCACGGCTTCCGGTAACCGTTGGATCGTTGTCGCTGTTGACTACTTGACGCGATACGCAGAAACAGCCACTTTGCCTGCTGCCACAGCACGCGACGTATCATCTTTCCTCCTGCGGAACTTCATTCTCCGTCATGGCGCACCGCGTGAACTTTTCAGCGACAGAGGACGTGTGTTCCTCTCTAAAGTCGTCAACGCACTCCTTGACGAATGCTGTATCATTCACCGGACTTCCACCGCCTACCATCCCCCAAAAAATGGCTTGACGGAAAGATTCAACCGTGCCCTTGGCGACAAGATATCTAAGTATGTTGCCTCAGACCACTCCGATTGGGACCTGATTTTGCCTTTTGTGACATACGCCTACAATACTGCTCCACAGGCGACTACGGGCTTTTTACCATTTTTTCTGTTATATGGCCGAGACCCTTCCACCACATTAGATACCATTCTGCCCTACCACCCCGATTCCTCCGAGTCTACGCCAATCTCTGAAGCTGCCCGCCGCGCCGAGGAATGCCGTAAGCTCGCCCAGTCGTTCACAACCATCGACCAATGGAGACAAAAATCTCGGCGTGACGATAACCACCCGTACCCTAATTTCATTCCGGACACCCTTGTGTGGCTTTGGGTTCCAGCTGTCCCTACAGGTCTTTCTTCGAAAATTGTTTCAAAATACCAGGGACCCTACCGCGTTGTCTCGCAGACTTCACCTGTTAATTACATCATCGAACCCGTGACACCATCCACAGACCAGCGCTTTCGGGGTCGTGAAACTGTTCACGTACAGCGGTTGAAACCATATTACGATCCGCTCGTACTCTGTTCTCCTTGAGTTGCCAAAATGGCTCTTTTTCTGACGGGGAGGATATGTAGTGAAGAGGAATGCCCACTACCCAAGCGACATCGACACGTTCGCGCGAGGCGCGAGCTGGGACTGCCTGGTTGCTGCTGCGACGACGCCCGTAGATTCGGCCAGCTCTTGCTGCTGCTTCTGTCCTGACGCTGCTACCTATTATCGTCTCGCATCTATATTATAATATATATATACAGACTCTTTGAGCGTCATTCACGCTGGATCCGACGTATTGTACGCAAGAAGTGTCTTATTTTCAGCTGGTGGAGCAGCAGGCTGGTCAGTGAATCTACAAGCTGAAAACGTTAAGTAAAGATGCTGCCGTAAAAAATGTCTCTCGCATATATATATATATATATATATATATATATATATATATACTTTGAAACTTTTAACCATTTCGTCTGCGGGACAAAGCCCCAAATATCCAACAGCAGCCACAGACAGTGCGTCTAAGATCTACCCCTGCGCGCATACCCTCTGCATGCGCCATCTTTACCAGGACAGCAGGACAGCGAACAAAGCCCACACCAGTCTTGCCAGTTCTCCTATCATAAAAATGGCGATGAAAATCTGCCTAAACCGTACACGTTTTGGGTCAATAAAGAATGTTACACGTCAGGGGCGGTAGCCTGCAGCCCGGGGGCGGAATGCGGCCCGTGGAGCGGTAATATGTGGTCCTCAGCACGACGTCAAAACTTGCTATCTTCTTGTCACAGGCCGAAATCATTATCCACTTTATTTCTAACACGCTTGTTGGGCATGCCCCAGGAAATAAGCTGTGCAGATGAAGCCGTAGCAGTTCTGACATCAAGTGGGATTTTGATAAGTAACCTATCTTTGTAACCAACCCTTCTGAACGGTCGTAGCCAGAACGCCCTTCCTGTGTGCGTTTTTGCTTTCTTCTGAGTGCACGTGCGTTTTTTTTTCTCTCTCTCTCTACACCCTCTTTCTTGACCCTATTTCTCCAACCCCAGTACTGGGTAGCAAACCGGATGCCAATATCTGGTCAATCTCCCGGCCTTCCTTTTCTCTCTCCCTTTCTCTCTCTCTCTCCCTCTTTGCAACCTTTTGACATGTATCCTTAAAGTTAACATGATATCTGTTCCAGCTTAGATGCATAATTGTCTACTCCCTAAATTTTTCTCTTCAGCAACAAAGCCCCTTCTCTCACACCCCGGACCACACAATGTCACCTTGATTCGACCCGGCCTTACGCCTCAAAACGTTTTTGACCCCTGCTATAAGTTCCGTCGTCGGTGAAGTTTGACTACGCGAGTGGACGCAATGCCATTGGAGGGTGGAGTTCATGCATCATTTTATTAACTTACAATTGGCCGAATCGTACCTCTGATCAGCATTATTTTTTTACCATGGCCTGTAGCTCCAGCCCGTGTGCTTCTCGGACAGTTAAAACAAGCATCGAGGAATTGAATGATTTCCCTTCCGGCTATTCATGCGTGAACTTTAGGCCTTTTGAACAAAAACTAAACAACATTGAAATACTCCAGGCGCATTTATTTCACTCGTGAGGCTCTACGCCCCCTTAGCACCACCAGGCAATCGTTCACATATCTAAACAATTTTTGCTCAAAAATTCTGATTAATAGGCACTGCAATGCTTCTTTCACAGTTTGCTAAAATCATTGTGCTTAAAATGGGAGCTATGCTGCCCATACACTTTGCATCTGACTTTAGAACTGGTCTTTAGAAAAGTGTCTTGGCAAGATAAGAGTTACCTAATGGTCACGTGATTGTGGAGGAATATAAACAGGTAGTGGGGATAATAATTACTTAGGGGGGGCATTTGTACTCAGGAAAACTCCGAATACAGATAGGCTCTAAAAACATTCTAGAAAAAGCAATTCTAAAAAACTTCCAGTCAAATGCCCGGAAGAGCTGCAAAAGTTCGGAGGGTCTGACTCCTCGATAGCATGCTTTACGTTCCTGAGAATGTC
Organism: Rhipicephalus microplus; assembly: GCF_043290135.1. NCBI lineage: Eukaryota > Metazoa > Arthropoda > Arachnida > Ixodida > Ixodidae > Rhipicephalus > Rhipicephalus microplus. Next base: position 20,125,086 of record NW_027464588.1, read on the forward strand.
AGGCTGAAGAATAAAACTTAGAACTTATGCCAGAACAATAAGATGAAATACGCAATCACTTCAGGGCGATCCACAAGTTTCTACGTCAGTCACGCGTCCAAGGGCTTTGTAGGGAAAAAGCGACGCTGCTTCACCGGTGAAGAATTGACTCCGCATACACGCCGGCTTGGTCATTCAAGACTGTGTGAGGCGCCTCCCCGTTTTGTGTCTTTTGTGGTGACATTGGCGGCATCGAACATTCTATTTGACTGCGCTCGAAGTTTGACAGAGAAAGAACAAAGATGGTACACAACCTGCAGAAAGGTTCTCACAAGCACAGGACATTTGAAGATGTCATTTTTCCCGGAAGGACCCATGGCGGCGAGGAGGAGTGTGTAATGGATCCTGATGTCGTTCCATCAGGACATTTGGTGATGGACCCCTATAATTCAAGAGATGTTCAGGCGGAACCATTGCCGGTAATTAATGCTAGGCTAACCTCGCCTTTGCAGCATATCACAACCACCACCTCCTCTATTACATCATACCGCTACCCGCGAGCACGTCAGCCGCGCTGCCTTCAGGCCCCAGGATACCCAACCCATGGGCGAAGAGATGGAGGTTGTACAAAACGCCTATTTGTCACTACCTCAATACTAAAGACTGGACTAACAGGTGTAACCTCCAACCCACCCAAAACCACCTGAAGAAGGAAGCGTGTCAGACGCCCGAAAGTAACATACACGAAACATTGATGCACCACCTCTATCCAACAAAATGTGGACAAATGTGCCCGCTCTGCAACGTACCGGATGTCTCGCACTTGCTCTTGGAATGTCAATGCCATGCAAACAACACAATGCGACCGAAGAAGAGAGTGAACTAAGCACCAAAAACGAATCACGACCACCTAATCGTAACATATGGGAGGCCAAGCTCATCCTCGAGGACCCGGAAGATCAGTGACAACTCGTCGCCAGGGCCAAGAGGGCAGTCAAAGCCAGAGGTTTCCGGGACTATAGGGAACCCGTAGGGTGGCAGGCAACACTGCGGGTTGGCGCAACTATGTACTCCGTTCTGTCGAGCAATAGGCCAGAAGTGCGACTGTACTTGTTTAACCAGTGCCTGGCGGCCGAACATCTCTGCCTGCCACAGCAGCGGCAGATGCTCAACTATTTCACCAAGGCTGTGGTTGATTAAGGTACGCCCCGGGGCCTTCGCAGAACCTTATGGGGCTACATTTCCGGATGAGTAACCAGAAACAACCGAAAACCACGTTGATGTACTCCTCTACCCATTGAGAAAAACGGGTGGGTTCTGCGGTCGGCACTGGGAATCGAGCACGGTTCCTCCCGCATTGGTAGCGGCGCTCTAACCTGTAGCCACCGCTGAGGGGAATGACATCGGGCTCGGAACACTGTTTCGGCATTAGATGCTTATTTCTCTCTGTCTCTCGGCATCAATGGAAAATGCAAAATCTGACTTCGAGGGATTTTCATTTTTCCGAAAAAATTCAAGCACTTCATCAGAGTTCCGAACCACAAAAGGATCAGTGACATTTATTGCCACACAAATGTCGCTGGAGTAATCCAGAAGTTTCATTGTGCCGCTTAACCTCCTCTGTGACATTGTGACAATTTAACGGTCGGGAACATGGTCTTTATGAATTTTTACCGTGAAAAAAAACACATAGGAGTCTTTGTTAGCAGCAAGTACTTTTTTTCAGACAACACGAATTGATCTCATAGCACTAAGCAGCGGTCTCGTGCCAGCGGCAAGTTACATATTTATCAAGTTTTGTCCACATTTACATTACATTTACTTCTGGTATCATCCCCTATACTTTCCCTGGCATCATTATCTGTTCTCATTATTAATATGTGTTTGACAGAGAAAGCGAGCCCTTAAATTTACACTTCTTTCTTACGATGCCAGCGCCTGCTTTTTATTCTTGGCTTAGGCAATGTTTGCAGCTTTGAAGTGCTTCGGACTCGCTTCTTTTGCTTTCTCACAGTATATTGACATATATATAACGACAAATGCACCTTTTTAACGCCTAGCATCCGGGAAAGCAAATATTTGCAACTGTAAAATTTGTTCCGACGCTTTAATGATGCATAAAAAAACCGTGATGTGCACTTACCACAAATTTGACAAAATTTGACAGTACTGTGGCCTGGCGACCCTTTACGGAGTAGAAATGTCCAAAGAAATGCAGCAGAATTTGACATTGAGTGTTACCTTTTTTTCTATCACAAAACATGCTGAGTGAGCGCTCTTTTTTCCTGGTGCAGGTGAAGTATCAGGAGAGAAAGAGAAAGAAAGAACTATTTACTGAAAAGCAGAGAGTTTAATCGGGATATGCGAACGGCTGACTCGGTGTGGCGAAGGGAATTGAAAGTAGGGAGATAGAGAAAATCACATAAGGTGTTGAAATAGAATAAAAGATGATAGAAGACGTCCTCGTCGCATGTGGACGCAGCTGTTGTTACCTTTCAGGCCTCCCTGGGCGTTTTTTTTCACAACTGCAACAGCAAGAGAAATGTATAAGCATATAATGAAGAGAGAAGGGCCTTATTGATGCCTTTTTTTGCTGTCAAAACGGTACGTATGCAGACTTTTCGGGATACGACTAAGATAGGAAGTGTGCAAGCTTAGACGATGTATAAGCAGCTTTATTTCTTGCAGTAATGCACCCAAATGCATTGTGACATTCACTTCAAGAAGATAGTTTTTGTTTAAAACGTCTTATGTGACCATTTTACTCAAAACCGAGTTTCGCTCTACACATTTGAATTTCGCGCGTAAGGAACACTGGTCTGGAGGGCATCATTGCATGAAAGACCGCGGTTTTCCCTTTGGCTTGCGACAAAGTAGACTCGCTGCTTTATTTTAGGCACTGTATTATTTTATTGGTACGCATTTTTGAGTACGGCGTAGCGGGCGGAACAGGTGCTTAGAGGACAGTTGATTGAAAGACAAGGCCTTTGAGATTTGTATTTTTATACAGGACACCGCAGAGAACACAGAGTTTCATACAATAATACCTAGAGGGGAATCTGGCGATAGTGTCTACGCTGGCGCCTTCAGCAGCGCTTGTACCCTCATGGGAGTACAGTGTACTAGAATATTCTAGTACACTATAATGGGTCTTATGGGAAGTACAGGCTTCGGATCTGCTTCGAGTGGATCACGTTCTTGAAATTCCCGACACTTGTTTGCTGTATGTAAAACAAAGTAATTTGAATGCATGTCTAACTGAAACTCGCTAAATTTTTTCTACACAAACTTTATTGCAAAATGTTCTTGTGACTAGGTGGTAAAAAGTAAAACCTGGACAAATTTAACCACTACGGTGCGCATTGCTCTGCCATAGCGTTCGAGATTTGGCATCAACAAGTGTAAATAATTATTCTTCAAAACATTTCAAAACGAACACTTATGTTTTGCCTTCGAAAGTACGTAATAATTATTTATGTAAATAACAGTGCAGTATTAATTGAGAAACACTTCACGTTTCTTTCTGCTGCGATGTCAAGTGGTCTGCCCCCAGCGCACCTCTCGTTTTGTTGTGAAGTCGAATCGGAAGAGAGTGGTGATGCGTCCACTTCATGTCGCCATTGTTTTGCAGTTTATTTCAACGAGTTTTGACCAGACGCACTAACAACAAACGTGAACGCGATGTAATACCCTGCACTAGCATGGGACGCTACATCTATGCACAGCAGTGAGTAGACGACGCTTCACTCATACTGTCAATCCAGCGTTGCAATAAATTGAGAGGCCTAGCAGTTTTCAGCTTCTTTTAACAACAAAGGCGCAGCTTCAGTCAATCGCACCCACACCACTACCAACTCCACACAAAGAACGAAACTGAAACTGTTGAAAAAGATTCGCAGACAGTTTGCTGGCTAATATGATCCTATTCGAAGCCTGTAAATAATTCCTCTGAGGCACGCAGGAAGAAAAGGTTCCTTTCCTTCCTTCGTGCTCTGAGGGTACACGATTGCAGCGCCAGATTCCTCTCTAGGTATCATTGTATGAAACTCTATGGCGGAGAACGCTGTCTCATTGAAAAAAAAACATTAGAATAGAAAGTACAACTTTTGAAGTGTGCACCTTCTATTATAAAAATATTGGTATTGTAGGCACATACACAATCTCACTTTTTTTTAAAACTAAGAGAAGTTTTGGTTTCAAAGACGACAGCTAGCGCCAACATAACGTCACGGTAAACAATTATAGTACCGCAGGGGCGCCTGCGCAAGTAGGCGTTTGGTGTGTAGCGACACCACGAACCCGAGCTAACGGGGGAGTTTCGACTCCCTCCCACGCCTAGCCGTGCGTGGCTTTGCCGTGTCCGAGGAAAAGGGGATCCTGGGGGTTGAGCCGACGTTGGGTGATTGGACCGTTAAGGCCCCCCGGCAGAGGCAACACACCCCTTTGGCCCCGGCTTCACGTAGACGGCACCCCTGAGCTGACCCACCCAGGGGAATCGGCAGTCGCCTTTTCCTATCTCTCTCTCTCTACATCTTCGTCTTTATCTTTTACTATTTATCTGTCCTGTCTTCTACTCTCTTCCGTTTACTTCCAAACTTCCTGGCGGCTAGGGTTAACCCTGTGCAAATAGCCTACCTTGGTCTAGGCGCATTGGGTTATAGTGGCGTTGTACGGCTGGCGTCAGCAGGTTTCAGCATTTGTAACCTTGTAGCGTCCCCTCGTTGGGCTCTGTGGTGGGCGGCCGCCAACGCTGCTGAACAACAATAAGGAAGACATGCATGGAGCATTCCCACTACTGTCTGATCGTACCGGCTTAAAGCCGGTACGCACCGATGATCTCACCAGAGAAGGATTGGCCACCCTGGTGCAGTATCTGGCCACCCCCTCCCGTAGGCATTCGTCAATTAACTCACGGCCCTCAGTCCCCACCAGCTGCGGAGCAACTGACCACGGCGGCGGTCAGATCTGCAAAGCAGCAGAGGGTGCTAGGAATCTCTGGATACGGACAGGCCACCATTGGAACTTGAACTTAGCAACGTTTAACGTTAGAACGTTATCTAGTGACGGAAGTCTAGCTGTATTATTCAAAGAGCTAGAAGGCATTAAATGGGATATAATAGGGCTGAGTGAGGTTAGGAGGACAGATGAGGCCTATACTGTGCTAGAGAATGGGCACGTCATTTGCTATCGGGGCTTGGCAGACAGAAGAGAACTGGCAGTAGGGTTCCTAATTCACAGAAACATAGCTGGCAACATAGAGGATTACTATAGCATTAATGAAAGGGTGGTAGGCATTGTAATTAAACTGAATAAAAGATACAAAATGAAGGTAGTACAGGCTTACGCGCCTACATCCAGCCATGATGACGCTTCAGTTGAAAGCTTCTATGAAGACGTGGAATCGGCAATGAGTAAGGTGAAAACACAGTATACTATAGTAATGGGCGACTTTAATGCAAAGGTAGGGAAGAAGCAGGCTGGAGACCAGGCAGTAGGAGATTATGGCATCGGCACTAGAAACGCCAGAGGAGAGCTACTAGTAGAATTCGCAGAACGCAATAATCTGCGTATTTTGAATACCTTCTACCGAAAACGAGAAAACCGCAAGTGGACATGGAGGAGCCCTAATGGCGTAAATAGGAACGAAATAGACTTTATAATGACTGCACACCCAGGAGTCGTGCAGGATGTGGAAGTGGTTGGCAAGGTAAGATGCAGTGACCATAGAATGGTACGGGCTCGAATCCGCCTAGACTTGAAGAAGGAACGACAGAAACTGATACGCAAGAAGCAAATCAATAAGGTAGCACTGAGAGGGAAAGTACAGGAATTCAGAGTGTCACTGCAGAACAGGTACTCTGCTCTTAGCGAGGAAACCAACCTTAGCGTAGATACAATGAATGATAATCTGACGAGTATCATCACGGAGTGTGCAGTGGAAGTTGGAGGCAGGGTAGCTAGACAGGACACCGGCAAGCTTTCCCAGGAAACGAAGAACCTAATTAAGAAGCGTCAAATCATGAAAATGTCAAGTACAACAGACAAAATAGAACTGGCAGAGCTTTCGAAGCTGATTAATAGACGTAAAGTATGCGATGTAAGAAGGTATAACATGGAGAGAATTGAGCACGCTCTGAAAAACGGAGGAAGCGTGAAAGCAGTGAAGAGGAAACTTGGGATAGGCAAAAGACGGATGTATGCACTAAGGGACAAAGAAGGCAAATTAACTACCAATATTGATAGGATAGTTAAAATAGCAGAGGAGTTTTACAGAGATCTGTACAGTAGCCGAGACAACCACGACCTTAATACTATAAGAACTAGCAGTAACCCAGACGACACCCCCCCCGGTAATGATAGAAGAAGTCAGAAAAGCTTTGGAGAGCATGCACAGAGGCAAAGCTGCTGGTGAGGATCAAGTAACATCAGATCTGCTGAAAGATGGAGGACAGATTGTGTTAGAAAAACTAGCTACTCTATTTACGAGGTGTCTCCTGACGGGAAAAGTACCAGAGTCTTGGAAGAACGCTAACATCATCTTAATACATAAGAAAGGAGATGACAAGGACTTGAAAAATTACAGGCCGATCAGCTTGTTCTCTGTAGTATACAAGCTATTTACAAAGGTAATTGCTAGCAGAGTAAAGAAAACATTAGAATTCAATCAACCAAAGGAACAAGCAGGATTTAGAACAGGCTACTCAACAATTGACCACATTCATACTATCAATCAGGTAATGGAGAAATGCTCAGAGTATAACCAAGCACTATACATAGCCTTCATAGATTACGAGAAGGCGTTTGATTCAGTAGAAATATCAGCTGTCATGCACACACTGCGGAATCAGGGCGTAGATGAAATATATATAAACATTCTGGAAGAAATCTACAGGGGATCAACTGCTACCATAGTGCTTCATAAAAAAAGCAACAGAATACCAATAAAGAAGGGTGTAAGGCAGGGGGACACAATCTCCCCAATGCTATTCACGGCGTGCTTACAGGACGTTTTCAGAAGCCTAGAATGGGAACAGTTAGGGATAAGAGTTAATGGAGAAAACCTCAGTAACCTGCGCTTCGCCGATGACATTGCATTGCTGAGTAACTCAGGGGACGAATTGCAACTCATGATTACGGAGTTAGACAAGGAGAGCAGAAAGGTGGGTCTTAAAATTAATCTGCAGAAAACGAAAGTAATGTACAACAACCTCGGAAAGGAGCAGCGCTTTGCGATAGGTAATAGTGCACTTGAAGTTGTAAAAGACTATGTCTACTTAGGGCAGGTAATAACCGCAGAGCCTAACCACGAGCTTGAAGTAACTAGAAGAATAAGAATGGGGTGGAGCACGTTCGGCAGGCACTTTAAATTATGACAAGTAGATTGCCACTGTCCCGCAAGAGGAAGGTATATAACAGCTGTATCTTTCCGGTACTTAGCTACGGAGCAGAAACCTGGAGACTCACAAAGAGGGTTCAACTTAAATTGAGGACGACGCAGCGAGCAATGGAAAGAAAAATGGTAGGTGTAACCTTAAGAGACAAGAAGAGAGCAGAGTGGATTAGGGGACAAACGGGAGTTAAGGATATCATAGCTGCAATAAAGAAGAGGAAATGGACATGGGCCGGGCATGTAGCACGTAGACAGGATAACCGCTGGTCATTAAGGGTCACCAACTGGATTCCCAGAGAAGGGAAGCGGGATAAGGGGAGACAGAAGGTTAGGTGGGCAGATGAGATTAAGAAGTTTGCGGGTATAAATTGGCAACAGCAAGCACAGGACCGGGTTAACTGGCGGAACATGGGAGAGGCCTTTGTCCTGCAGTGGACGTAGACAGGCTGATGATGATGATGATGATGATGATGATGAAACAATTATAGAGGGCGACACCTGCGCCTTGTGGGCCACAGCGCGCGCGCGCTGCAAAAACGGAAGTGTGGTCGCCGGAAGTATCGCTGTTCGAACGAAATATAAATCAGCTGCTGGCTTCCGCGGGAAATACCTCGGTACCTCAGAAGTTACTAGGTAGCCCACAAACTCCTAATTCTCGTTTAGGTGCTTCAGCATTCGATTTCGTTGTTGCGTTGCTCCTTGGGCCAATGAAACCAAAAAGCGAGCATAAGTGGTAGTGTATAGGTGTTCTGTGGCGAGCAGTGAGCGACCACTTTGCAGCGGCTACGGTGCAAGGTTTGTCAGCTTTCTTTTCTCTTTTAGTTCATTGTTTTTTCATCAATTGATTGATTGATATTTGGAGTTTGTTCTGCCAAAACCACCATATGATTATAAGAGACGCCGTAGTGGAGAGCTCCGGAAATTTTGACCACCTGGGCTTTAACGTGCGCCCAATTCTCAGCACACGGGCCTAGAGCATTTCCGCCTCCATCGGAAATGCAGCCGCCGCAGCCGGTATTCGATCCCGTGACATGCGGTGCTTTTTCACCAATCGGCAAGCGTTTTGCTGCGCGCGAATTTGCTCTCATTAGACATTGCTCGGAGTATGATGCCCCACAAAATTATCTTTGCCGGCCAAAGCCGAGTACGTACGGCAAAACCCGTCTTAGCTGTACGTACTCGGCTCTCCAGAGCGGAGAGAGAGACTAGTTGGGCTAGATCACTTCGTACTTTTCAGAGAGTGCTCTACAAAGTGCTCTCCGGCACTGAGTCCCTGTCGAGCTCGAAGGAGCGACCTCGACAACCTCGTAGCTCACTCGGCCGCTGTACTTAGTAACCTTTCCTGTGCTCACTGGTGCTTGTTTTCTTGGTGTCTGTTGGTGCAGTGACCTGGCTGTACTCGGACCATTTCGGGCTTGCAGCGTGCCTTGGTCGCGACTTGATCTGCCAGTGATGCCGTGGACACACCAGGTGAGCTGCTTGAAAATTCCAACTTTTCTTGCTCGGTTGTGGTAAGCATCGCCGGTTGGACCCTATGGCGAAATGTTTGCATAATAGTGGATCTCTTTGTTTTCGTTTTTCTAACACAACATGAGAAATTAAATCAGTATACGATTTCAACTGTGTTACTCATTCGACAGTAGTATGCAAAGCATGCAGCACATTAGGGCACCGAATGTGAGAGTGGAACAAAATTTGCTTTAGGAAATATGGTATGGTACGAAGAATTAGTAATGACCATTACGTAAACATGAAATAGATATGTTCCCATTCAACGTGAACTTGGTTTACAGCGCGACACCAGAAACACGGACACAAGGAAGCAGGCAGTCAAAAGAGAAAGAAAGAGACTCCGGAGCCCTCCACTATGCCGTCTCCCATGATCGCATGGTGGTTTTTGGATGTTAAACCCGACATATCAATCAATCTATCGTGAAAGAAAAGACAGCATTTTGCACTAACGAGCTCCTACCAGTGCCGTCCTGTCTTTTATTTTTCTTTTTTCTCTTTTGCTCCTCCCTTGTGTCTGTGTTTCTGTTGTTTCACTATAAACCAAGTTCACGATAATTCCCAACCAACTGGCCCAACATTCTGTCTTGCCAAGATATGTGCCTAAATGGACTGATTTTCTGTGGCTGGTATATCTTTGCTTATATGTTGCTTTGTTGCACATTGTTCTGTGTATACTTTATGTGTACTTTCTTCTTAACTATTAGCATTCTTAATTGTATCTTGAGATGCGCAACATTACTGCCTCCACTGTAAATGGGTTCTTCGGAAGCTCACAAGGCCAGAAGAGGCTCATTTTAGGCTAAAATGAATTTTCTTAACACCGAAGCTGCTTAAGCCTGCCATAAAAGCTTTGGACGGCACAAAAAGCTATCGTCCTCGTTAACCATTGCCTCACCCAAAGATAAATACCGTGGAGGCACGTTTCAACATTGCTGAAGCATCTGTGCGGAGCGCTTCAGCGGTGCATACGAGAGAATAACTTGGGAAGAACTGGAAAGGCAGTGGCCACTGTGTGAAAACATCTCCCACTCCCCCCCCCCCCCCCCGAAATGACGGAAGTCCTGAGCGAACGACAACATGCCCATAGATTAATGGGAGGTGCGAACACTGTATTTCAGTGAGAGTTTCTGTCCCTGGAGCTAGGGCATCCGTTTTGTGTCTGTGACTCACTGTGGTTTAACTCGCTCAAGCCTCTCTTCGTGGAGAAGCAGCCAACAACACCTAGCCTTGCAACTACCTACAAGGAAGCAGATCAAACTTAAAAATCAGCCAGATTCACTGTTTCAGGCCTTGCATGACTTAGCGGTAGCTTTGCCACTTTTTTACACTTCGAACTTTTATTTTTCTGATGGTGGTCATCGTAGCTTCATGCTGCGAGTGGTAGGCCACAATCTTATCGTTTCTGGTTGAAATGTTCTGACGAACATTCCACAGAGGAACTTCTGTACTCTGCCACCTGAGCCTTGGTTTAATTGAAAAGTCCTGCTTGAGACGGTTTTAAATACTCGCGGTGGCTGGTGATCTTCATATAGTCTGCTAGAACATGTTTGTCATGCGACAAACCTTTAGTAATGGCAATGCGAGATGGATTTGTTTAGTATGTGTAGCTTCTACACTTAAAATGTTGACAAATAATGATTTCTTGTAAATACTTACTTCATTCTCTCTGTGGTATTTTTTTTGTGATGCAACGCTGCACATTAATTTTTTCCTCTTGACTGTGGAAAAAATCTTTGTACTCGGCTGTGATTGGGGACAAGATTCTTGAAGTCAAGTTTAATAAATGTTCAGCCTGAGGATTTCTCGTAGCACCGATATTAGCATGTTCATCCATTAGGCTTGCCTCTAATGACGCCAAATATATGTGATGTATTAATGTAGTTTACCAGCAGCTTTGCAAGTTGAGAGTAAACTTTGCAAGTTGAAAGCAAATCAGCCACCGAGACAACCTTGTGACTTGTGCGCACTTTCACTGCAGTCTGAGAAGCTTAATACATTAAATTTGTTTAATTCGTTATTGGTGCTAAATTCATAATTGGCCATCACAAATATTCTGTAGAGTGTGGAAAAAAGGCTTCAAGCACAGTAGAACTTCCTATTCACAAGTAGAACAAGAGAGATAGCATGATGAGTCTCTCTTTGCATAGTTTCCTTTGGCCTTGGCTTTGCTTCTCATTTTACGCCACAGTTGTTGCTACTAGAAAAGGAACATATGTGTCCTTAACATTGGCTGTAAGTCATAAAATTGCAAACAAATTTAAGGAATTTCTGTGGGCTTTTGTAGGTACAAGCTTGACTGCTGACCCGAACGTGGCGGGATCGTAGCCTGGCCGCGGCTGCTGCATTTCTGATGGAGGCAAAATTGTTTGCGGCTTGTGTACTTCAATTTAGGTGCAGTTTAAAGAAACATAGGTGGTCGAAATTTGCGGAGCCTTCCACTACGACACCCCTCATAATCGTATAGATTAATATTCTATGCACAGATGCACTTCTAGCTGATTTAAGTGCATTGTCATCAAGGACTGCTATAACGAGTGTCTAGCCACTCCGGGTTAGACCTGACACCCTCAGTTCTGAACTGATTCACCACCTTCTGAGGGCACGTTCCTGAACATTAAGGACATGCCATGCCCTCTCAATCGCTGCAGGCTCCCCAAGGTGCTGCTGCCTCCAGCTCTGCTTCAAAGACGGCCGACTGCCAGCAGAGCCTCGCACATCGTGGTCACCTGGCAAACGAGCCAGTTAATTTGTACGTTGCTTCAGCATGGCTACTGCCGAATGGCTCACCTCATGGCCTGGAAGACTCTGAAAAAGACAGGCTAGGTCACGTAAACTAAACGCAGTTTGCACTAACAGCTTCTGTTCAGGTACTACCAGTTGGCTTTGCTTTATGAGGTTTCTCATGTCTGCATCTGCTAGTTGGCAGTGTCGACATGAGGACTTAGTTCGTTTCTTTATTCATGAAGTCAAAGCTTTTCCTAAGGGAATCTATTTAGTTTGTTTTAACTTTCAATGAGTGTGTAAAAAAACTCTCTCAGGCAGTAGAATAACTGCGGCATTCCAGAATTCTTGTTTAGATTGGTTAAGAGAAGTTGCTACTGGGGGAGTGTTGCAGTATGTGAATGTGCACAAGCTGCTAACCTACAGAGTAATGCATGAGACCCAGGTTATTGAGAGGTTCTTTTTATGGCAAGTTAGTTAATGTGTGATGTCTGTGATCCTACAAAGCAAATGGGTGTCCAATATGATGATCGTTTGAGAATGCTTTTTTTATACCGCACAATACTTTTGAATGAACTAGCGGGGGTTTTCCTTTATGCTGTTCAATACTCTGATATTTGTGGTGCATTAAATTTTCTCTGCTTAGAACTACAGTATATTCATTTTATTTGTAGCATCTCTTTATTGTCCACTCTGCTGCATTCTAATAAACTCTGTATCTTGAGTTTTGTATTTATTATTAACCTTTCTTTGTTCTGTGGGCTTTAATACTCGGACTGTGTGCTACTATATTATGGGAACAATGCACATAAATCTATCATATCCTTGCAAAGCAGTTCTCCTTGGTGTAAATGAAACGTTATTTTTAGGCTTGTGCAAATTTTCAAAATGCTTCGAATATTCGAACGAATAGTAGAGTATTTGAATTCACTTCGATTTGAATTTAAATATAGAATGTTTCTAAGTATTCGCCTTGCCGTTGACCTGCCTTGCCAGAGAAGTCGCATTCGTATGGAATGAAGAACAGCAAAAATCGTTCGACGAGCTGCGGCAACACCTTCAGAAGCCACCAGTCCTCGCACACTCTCATGATGACGCCCCGACAACAGTGCACACCGACGCTAGCAATGTCGGCTTGGGAGCTGTACTTGTGAAGTGGCAGGATGGCGCTGAACGAGTATTTGCTTACGCGAGCAGAACTTTTTCACTTGCGGAAGAAAACCATTCCACCACGGAAAAGAGTGACTTGTGGTAGTGTGGGCCGTTATGAAATTCCGCCCATATCTGTATGGCCGTCCTTTTAATGTTGTCAGCGGTCATCACTCCCTCTGCTGGCTTGCAAATTTAAAGGACCCTTTAGGACGGTTTGCGCGCTGGAGCCTGAAGCTTCAAGAAGTTGACATGACAGTGGTCTACAGATCGGGGAAGCGACACTCAGACGCCGATTGCTTTTCTCGTGCGCCATACGAACCTGCAACAGCAGATGATGACGATACAGTCTTTGTCAGGTTGTAAACACTGTTACTATCGCACAGCTGCAACGAGACGACCCGGAACTAGGACCCATATTTTGTTTTTTGGAAGGTCACGCTTCAACTGTTCCTAGACTGTTTGCGAGAGGGCTTTTGTCGTTTTGCTTGCGCAACGACGTCCTGTATAAAATGAACTTCACGTCACACGAAAACGGCTACTTACTCGTCGTGCCAACATCTCTAAGGAGTGAAGTATTACAGGCATGCCACGATGAACCAACATCCGGCCACTTGGGTTACACGCGTGCGCTGTGCTGAGTGAGGCAGAAATACTATTGGCCAAGACTGACGGTGACCGTTCAACACTATGTTCGGACGTTCCTTTATTGCCAGCGCAGTAAAGTCCCACCCGTAAAACCAGCAGGCCTCCTCCATCCTATTGACGTGCCTGTTTCTCCATTCGCTCAAGTCGGAATAGATCTTTTGGGCCCATTTCCCGCCTCATCGGCAGGTCGCAGATGAATTATAGTAGCCACCGACTACCTCACTCGTTACGCCAAAACCAGGCCTCTGGAAAGGGGCACGGCAAGTGAAGCAGCCCGATTTTTCGTTGAGAATGTGGTGCTGAGGCATGGCGCTCCTTCAGTGGTAATAACTGACAAGGGAACTGCATTCGCAGCCGAACTATTACGGACAGTTTTAAGACTTAGTGGCACATCCCACCGGCGAACAACAGCGTATCATTCGCAAGCGAATGGTCTTACGGAGCGTCTCAACAAGACACTTGCGGATATGCTCTGCATGTACGTCGATGTCGAGCATAAAAACTGGGACGAGATCTGGCCGCATGTCACGTTCGCCTATAATACGGCTTATCAAGAAACAAGAACGCCATTTCGCCTTCTTCATGGTCGTGAAGTCGCCATTACGCTGGATGCTATGCTGCCGCACGAGTGCAAAAAGGTTGAGACGGATGCTGATTATATCATCCAGCTTGCCGAAGAAGCCCGACAACTTGCACGCCTACGTATTAGTCGCCAGCAGGACTACGATTCAAGATGGTACAACCTTCGTCACCGTCTAGTCTCATACAAGCCAAGAGAGAAAGTTTGGATATGGACTCCTATTCGGCACCGTGGCCTCTTGGGAAAAAATGTCAAGACGGTACTTTGGGCCCTATAATGTTCTACGACGTCTCAGTGACATTAATTATGAGGTTGTTTCTGATACTGTGCACTAATCCTTAAGGCGTCGAAGGTGTGCTCCAGAAGTTGTGCACGTTGTTTGGATTAAACCTTATTTCTTTGAATGAACTCGTGCGTTTCCAATGAGTACAAACCACTTTGATCATAAAGCATTGGGACGATGCTTTCTTGAATGGGAGGCTAATGTCACGGCTAAAGGCTGGGCAAGAAGACGGAGGACTACGAAGTGATGAGCGTAGACAGCACCCACGGTTGCTCCAAGGAAGACGACGTCGAAGCGGCTGCTTTTTTGATCTGTTAATACAGACCTCGTTTCTCCTGGTCGCACCGTCCTCTATCCTATTATTTTCACGTCGCGACAATATGAACGGATAGATCTATATTTGTCCCCTTGTAACCGCCTGTAATAGTAGTTTCACTGCAATGTAGTGATGTTAAGCCGTGAAATCGCCTTGCTAGGGGAATTTAGCTTTGCCGCGAAGTCCTCCTTTAAATTTACAGGGGCCCTACAACACTGGTTAAGCATGGCCAGCTGACGCTGCTAATCGGTAGTCGAGGCAACCGAGAACATGTGAGCCTAATATTATTGCGCAGAACGTGACCTAGAATTCACAAATTCTCAATCGGATAAAAATTGCTCTCTTCTTTCAGCAAATGACGCCACTATGTCAAAAATCGCTCGTCACAGCCATTGTACCAGCCATTGGCTGATTGGAGCATGGTGGTTATTGGGGCCGCTGTGGGTAGCCACGTATTCAAAGAAAAGAAAAAGAATGCACAAGGTCACGACACACACCCGACATATTTTCTTTCCCTATGCTATCTCTCGCGGCTTTGCTTCAAGCGCTTTCGTCGAGACAAGAAGGGAGAATGAAGTTGTAGCATGTGGGAAATCGCAAAACTTCGTTCATACTGGACAGGCTCTAGAAGTTGTTGCAGCGGTTAATTCGCGAGGCAATAAGCTTCTTTAGTGAATCCATTCCATGGCTACTTGAAAAGTTGTTGAAAAACCCTTTAAATGAACACATGATCCTCAAATCGATTGAGCATTTTTTTAAGCTTAAAAGCTTGCTTTGTTGACTTATAGATTCTAACTGTAATGAATAATGTTACGTATTTTACAGGTTATCACTTGCATCCTACTGAAAGTCAAATCCTGCTACTTCTCTAAGTTGTCTCGACTTCATTTGAACGGGAAAGAAAACAAAGCACTTTTGCATAGAGGCCTTATGTATATTTTTAAAAAATTGTGCAGGACAGTTAGGTCATGATAAATATGCCCATTTTTCTTTATACATCGTATAGTCTATTTGATTCGAAATAATTAGACCAAAATCACTATTCGCTTCAAACCTAAAATTCACTATTCTCACCAGCCTAGTTATTTTTGATGTAACACCTTCTACGGAGGTACTCTTGGGCAAATTGTAGGCTACGAATGAATGCATGACTCATGCGCTAATGCGTGCAAAAAAAATTAGATGCCTTGTCTCTAGGTCCTAATTGCTGCCACCTCAATAATCTTCTGTTAAACAAGGCAACAAGAATTTCTTAGTGGCAGCTAACACTTCAAATAAGGAGGTGTGCATATGATTCTTATTAAAATTATGTACTTTATCCAACTTGTAGCAACACCCCTCATCTTCGCACTTCAGACCGAAGTTTTTCTAGACTCCGTTTGTAGTACGGCACGTGGAAATGAGAAATTTATCTGTGAACCCTCGTTTAATTGTGCTAATCGAGTGTACCGATTTATGTGTCGTGATATTAGAGAAAAAAAACCGTGCATTCCATTATTGTAACAGTTTCTTGGGACCGTCATGCAGTCAGACCTGGCCTGTTGAGTCAGACGCGTGTGGCCATCGGAATATTGGCATTTTTTTGCTGCCACTGTTAAGCATGGTGGCTTACAGCTTGCGCAATGGAACAACCAGATTGTCTGAGTGCATGTAGAGACTGATTTCTTTAGTGCTTTTAGCCGCTTAATGGAATTCACCACCTGCCCCGATGACCTGGCCTATAACGAGGGCTTACCGTAACTGCGTAGCTGAGCCAAACCCAGTTTAAAATTTGCACGTTCGCAAGAATTGTTCGTCCAAATTGCAGTTACTGAATTTAAAATTGATGTTATCACGTGCTTGCATCGGTGAAGAAAATACTCAAACTGGTGCAAATGGAACTGCATATTTTAACACCTGTGTCCCAGAAAATGAGACAACCTGTGCAATGAAACGATCGTCAAGCATAGTTGTCAGTTTTTGTCCGTAATCTTAATATCGATGGAGCATTTCTTCTATGCATGCATGGTCAACTATTGCAGTGTTATCGCTGGAATGTTCGATAATGTATATATACTTGCTGAACTCTTGTTGCTTGCATACATCGGAACAGCATAAGCAATGAAAGGTTCCAGAATATTTTGGCGTGACCTGTCGCCATAAGCGGCTATAAATGTATGCTTTAATAATATAAGAATAGCTGCACTCTAACGCCCCAAAACGACGTTATGATTATGAAGAACAGTGTAGTGGGGGCAAGTTGGACCAGTTGGATTATGTTCATAATTGAAAATTTTGTTGGAGTGCACCAAAGTACGAACACACAGAACGCTGTACTTGTCAGCCTCTTCTGTCCGTCCGTTTTTAGTGCGCTTCAACAAAATTTTCAAATATGAACGTAGTGGGGGCTTTGAAAATTTTGACCAGGTTCTTTAATGTGCTCCTAAAGCCAAATACATGAGCCTCGCACATGTTTGCATTAATTGAAAGTGCGGCCAATACCGTTGGTATTCGGTCCCGCGACCTCAGTGTTAACATTCGAGCGTAATCGTCACTACACCACCATAGTCTGCATGTGTTGATTTTGTGAAGGAATTTGACTAGAGCAGGAAAATACAGATGCACCTGTGACAATATTAGAAACTGTATATTAGTCAAAAATGCAGTTAAATGTACATACAGTTAAAGGCAGTTAAATGTACGTACAGTAAAATGTATGTGCATGACACTCCAGTGAGGTTACTACAGTAATCCCTTAACTCGAAGCCGTGAAACCCAGGGAAAATTTCGAGATAAGCAATATTTCTACTTAAGCAAAACGTCGAAAATATTTGCCCAGGTCACTGCAAAAGAAAAGCCAGTGTTTTTGGGAAAAGCCCCACTGCACGAGAGAGCTGCTGTAATAAGGGCACAAGAATTCGTAGGGAAAAAGAAATCATCACCGAGGACCAAAAAACTGTGTAATTCTCGTCTGTTTCGCATTCTTACTCAGTCCGAGAAAGGCAATTTACAGTTTCTGAACTCATCGTATGAGCCGTTGGTCGCCACCACTGCATTCGGCCTTGTTGCAGAGCAAGTGTAGTATGTTACGCGTTTCTGTCGTCGTAGTCACTTCTCGGGGCTCTTCCTCTTCTGCGTGGTCATCTGCATTGTTCAAGGCCATCTCAACGATATCTGCATCCGACAGCAGACTGGTAACGGGGACGTCCGCCTCGTTAGAAGCTTTGCTCAAAGCCTTCCAAAACCGTTTGCTTGTTTTTAAGCACTGTCGAGAGAATTGACAAGGGGGTGCCGAATTCTTTGGCGATGCACGACTTGCTTCGACATGCTTTTTTCACTTCCTTGATTAAAGCGACTTTTCTCTCCAACGTTAGCGATTTGTACTGCTTTGAGGGGCAGATCTTGGTTGATATTTGGAAGCATTCGTTGTTACAGACCAAGCACTGAATATTCGTCTCGCGCAGATTGCTGGAAACACAGACAACTACCTCGAACATGCAAAGGCTAGCTTACGTGCTGACGGTGCTGACGGCACGCTGCACACTGTGCAGGAGGCGTGCACAGGTGCACACACTTGATCATTCGCATAGTTGCTTGAGAAGGCGGATAGCAAACAGCTGCGACAGCGGGAATTTCAAATTCACCCTTCACGACCGCGTTTAGCACGTATAGTAAGAGCTAAGCATTTGCACAACGTCCTCGTTTCCTGTTGGGAGTGGTCTTTGCCTTCTTCCCTCCGGGTCAAGATTTGGAGATATACGCTGTCCCCTGCAAAAACCTTTCAAGAGGGGGCAAATACATGGGGCCTATGGTGGGCTGGTGAAAAGAGGTTTCGACTTGACCGAGATTTCGAGATATGCGAGTTCGAGTTAACGAGTGTTTACTGTACACCCAGATGTAACAAAATATCTCTTATGACGAAGTAAATAAAAATTGTCTTGCGATAGACATACTGTTAGAAATGAATTTCATAACGAACTTTCAGATATAGCAAACTTAGTTTTCCTGTAAGATGCAATTTTGTTATGATGAGATTTGAGTGGTTTTGTTCGCATGCAATGTAGGTAATGTATACTGCACACAGGCAGCACCTTTTACCCAAGTTAAAATGGCACTGTCCTATGGCTTGCTTCAGATGTTAAACGCCTTTTGAGCTCTGATCAGGTTAAAAGTAACGCATGCGCCTCATTGACCTGCTTGTTGCTGCAGGCACATGCAAGCAATACAGTCAGCCCTGCATCCAAGACCACCAGTACCCAATTAAGCGAAGTCCATGCTGTGGGCCAGCCCAGGAGCTTTTTTGGGACCCCCGCAGGGCCCCTGCCAACAGCTTCGCCTACTTCTCGTAAAAAGGGGTCCGGTAAAGAGAGGCTTCGCCAGGTGAGTGGCTCATAAATGTACCTTAATGAAACGAAAATAAATTGCTATGCACTCGATCTGTAGCACTCACCTGCAAAAACGAATGCGCACTTTCTCAAACCAAGGTGTCCCAGACCTAGAGCCTTTTCTTAGGGGAGGCCCCTTTTTTTGGGAATGTAAATAAATGGACACTATAGAGAAAAGCGATTTTTCGCATATTAAAGAAGTACGAATTTTACAGTCTCAAAAACGCCACTCTTGCTGCGACACGACGCTTGGTAAGTGAGACAACTCGCGAAAAGAAAATATGGGTAGAGATGCCGCAACAAAATTCATGCACCAGACCGGGGCGTTGTAGATCTCGAAGGCTTCTACTGGGTCCTACGTAGCTTCTAATAGGTAAAAATGAAGCACATTGTCATCTGCGAGTGCTATAAACCTAGCATACAAAGTTTCAGAATACTTATCTAGCCCATGTCTTGTAATTACAAAAAACACACTTGAAAATTTCTGACATCACCTGCCAAATTAAAAAATAATACAATCTTGATTTTCTCCACTAATAATGAACTTAGGTTAGTGAAACATATGGCATTAGAGTTCTTTGAGTGCAGTTTGTCAATATAAACCAAACTGTCGCTTCTCTTTAGTGTCTCTTTAAAATGAAATGTTTAGAGTTATGTTATATTTAGACTTAGTTATATTTAGACCTATGCATAGCATTTGTCAACATGAACTTCAAGTATTTAATCTTTCTCGTGCAACATGTAGGTTTCGAAACATTAATCAGTTTATTATGTTAGGAGCAACATCTTTTTTTCAGAACTGGAAGTTGCAGCAAATTGACAGGCAGTGTTTCAACAATGTGTAATTGGTACTGACTGAAAAAAAAAGAATGTTCAAAGTGCTCTTGAACAGAAGTTGTATTGCGAGCTAATCTTGATGTCATTTCCGATGGAGGTGGAAATGTTGTAGGCCCGTGTACTCGGATTTGGGTGCACGTTAAGGAACCCCAGGTGGTCGAAATTTCCGGAGCCCTCCACTACGGTGTTTCTCATAATCATATGGTGGTTTTGGGACGTTAAACCCTACATATCAATCAATCATCTTGATGTCGAATAGAGATCGGGTTTTTGAATTCAGCACCGCCTCCGTGCACCCGAACATGTGTGAAGCAGTCTACTCTTAGCTGAAAAAGCTAAAAGGTTGCAATTTCTGAAGTAATCATTCAGATTTCACAGGTTTGTGCTACAAATAGGCTGATGCAATTCTTTCTACCTTTTGTGAATCTTTTGCCACATTGCATGCTTCTTTAAAATTTTACATTTCCCGATTATTTTAAACTACTGGTCAAGCCAGCTTAGGCTTTGCAACAGTTTTGCAAGCTGGCTGTCCAGGCTTGCAGCTGTCTCAAACCTTTCCCATGCCGGATGAGGTTTGCTACACTTGCAGTAAAGCTTGACATGGTGTTAGAATCGCAGTTCTACAATGAAAAGCGCGGCTCTAGCAGAGGCCACGCTTAGTTGGTGTACTGTATTTCTGCTCCTAGATTCGGTGACAAGTTCAATTTCTACCATGGCGTCCCCGTTTCGACAAGGGGATGCCACGGCCGAGAAGGAACTTGTCACTAAATGTAGTACCAGAAATGCAGCATACATGAAAATACAGTATAACATAAAAGCACTGAGGCAGCTTTATATTTTTTTTCTTGAAGGCAGATGAACATGGACTTGCACCCTACACCGACATGTCAATCGCTGTGCTGTCTAGCTCGTGAGTGGGACTAAATCTACATTCTACTTTCATTGTGGAGGCGATCTCCAGTTGCTTCTATCATCTGTTTGGGGCCTCTCCGACCTACCAAAGTTATTTCAGACTGTAATGTAGATTGTTTATGTGCCTGTTTCACTTAAAGTCCTCCCACTGCAAGCTTTGAAACTGGTTTGCATGTTTTGCTCGTAAAATTCCAGAACTTGAGGTAGCAGGGACTTTACTTGGGCTTGTCTTTTGGTAGCTCTGTTTAGCACACAGCTTGTGTGCTAGGCTTTGTTGGATTGTTCACTTGTTGTTATTTCAGTTTAGTTGACAGGGCTTATCTTTGCGAACCGTGAAAATGCTCTAGGCATGTGATTCATAGTGCCATACCTATAAGACCAGGGCACGCTAATATGTAAACATACCCAGAGTACTTCTTGTTATGCTAGTTGGTAAAAACATGGCTGAAAAATAAGGAATGCAAGGCAGAATATGGCTTAGGTTTTACTTGTATAGAGTCGAACCTGCATATATTGAGATCTCGAAGATATTGCAACTATACTCTGTTTCAGAAGTTCCCTTCAGCACTGTGAAGGCTGCAGGGCCCCCTGCCAATAAGAAAGGCAATCAGCCTCTCTACATGTATTTATCCGCGCTGTGTCGGCTCATTGAATTGTCCTTCCACGCTCATTGCATGTAAGGTGGGTGGTTTATGAACTTTCAAAAATAAGTAATACTGTCAAACTGGCCATTACTCTTCCACTTCAGGAAGTTTGGCGTCTTAACTATATGATTTGTGGCTCTACGGAAGATCGGTAGACGCTCGTGCCAGCAGATATCTTCTCTTTGTGGCTCTCTGACGCTGTTCGTGGCTCTGGTATGACTGCTTCACTTTCAACGTGTTCCTTCTAGTCTCTCGCTGCAATGTTTCTTGTCTATCTTTTTTTGTTTCACCGAAAGAGCATCTGACACGCGCGGAACGCTGTGCGAGGTCGCATGTCTGATATTTGGCGATGCAGTGTTTTTCGCCTGGCGGCACAGCCCTGGCATCGGCGCGTTAGGCTTATCAGATATGGCTACACAAGCAGCATATCTCGCTAATAACGACAAAATGTACCTGATGCTTCATCCTCAGAGTAAGATCAAACAAATCGATGGCTCATTTGACCATTTATTTGTTGCTGTCAGTGCGGTGGGCGTTTAGCAAGTGCAAGTTCAAATCAAGCGGGCGCTGCCATGTTGAATTGTAACCATAGTTACTGCCGGTAGCTGACACAAAAAATTAGATGTTCAGGAAATAAATGCGTTGAAGAAACACGTCGCACACACCAAGCAAATGTCAATTTTAGACAACCCTGCCAATTTGAAGGCACTTGTATGAGGAGCTACGTTTTGCTACGCAAGCGTGTGACTTTCTTACACCCCGTAGCTTTGGTAGTGCTGAACCAAAGTGGTGTAACAGAGTATAGTTCAATATATCGTATGATTCAATAGAGAACTTTAAAAAGGGTCAGCTATATTTTCAGTGCGCAAGCTTATTTTACCGCACTGCTTTATGTTAATGCAAGAAAGGTAGGTTTACAGCAGTGTGTGAGGACTCTTTAAACTCTTATTTTTAGTGTTCAGTAGTTACATGTCCAGGTTATATATGAAAGCAAGGGTCATGTGCAAAAGTAATACAGCATCTATGTAAATAGCACCACTACCTACATGTGCAGCTATGTGAGCTCTTTTGGCGCCAAAAAGCCATTAGTCTGCCTCGGCCTGAATTTCGGCCTTGTTCTGTTGGCATCGCTGAATGTCACTTTTCGGCTTGCTACAATTTCGCATGTGGCATATGTTGTCTCATAGCATAACATGTGTTTAGTAACTCAGCCCTGCATTCTTTTTCGTGTGCACTTTCAGTTCTGGGCACAGGCCTTGGAAAAACCTGACACAGCACTTCTCTTGTCACCCAGCCGGCAACGACCACAGGTGGGTTTCTGCTCCTTGTGCCGTTGCTCTAAGGTTTTGGAAACATTTTGCAGTACAGTATCGTCGGGAGAGTGCAACGCTGTTTGCATTATGCTTCCGTGTTTGGGGCTTACGTACCAGTGCCTTGAAGAACTGTTTATTTTTCACAGCAACCAGTTCTAGGTACAATAAAATGAAGTTTATTGGACCACATTTGAGAGTACTCAACGTTGTTGGCCAGGCAATAAAGAGCACGCTTCTTGAAGTCATCATTGTACTTACTCAATCTCATTGTCGACTCTAATGTAGGTCGACCTTTTACAATTGCTCTGCATAACACACCCACAAAAGAAAATCGTGAGCGCATTCAATAGACATTTATGTACCATGTCGCTGAAGAAAAACTGGGATTTCAGTTTAGAATGGTGGCTTCATGGCAGCACCTCAGACCTGTACAGACAAGCTAGCTTTAGGGCAATTGGCAGGGATTATCTGTAGAAAAGCTTCTGCGAATCATTGCTTAAAGTACTGCTTGCATGCAAGGAAATGTAATATATTTCACAGGTACGTCCGGAAGATAAACTTAATGTTGTAACCATGCCACAGCATGCCCGATTTCTTGTTAATTTAGGTTTCGGTTGTAAGTCTACCATGGAAACTAAACATATTTTGGTTTCGATTGAAGTCAACTGCCCACAATGGATTTCAGATTTAGATAAAATGGGTATATCTACAATGGTATAAATACGGTGCTAGATAGGGGAAGGGGAAGAGATGCAGGTAAGGTGGGCATCGGGGTTTTTCGTGCCAGTGCAAAGGAGGCAATCAAAAGCGAGCAGCTAAGCTAAAACTGGGCTCTCCACATGGCCGATAACAAAGGCAGCTGGCGTTCCCCTTATCTTGCAGATAACATGAAATGATTGCCAAAGCTGGGCAAAATGACTGGCTACTAAATGTGTGTTGTCTCCACACACATGCTCAATATTGGAGGGGACACGACCGAAAGGTAGAGACATTGTGTATAGGCACTTGAGCTGCCTGTGCAGTTTATAAGCACTACGAAATTCTTTCAACAGCAAGTGTTTCACTTTTTGTTTCTGTATACGTTGCTCGGAACGGTGGCTTGACTGTAAAAGGAAAGTTTGGGGTGCCTACACCATAGGTCGGTAAAACAAAAGTGGAACTCACTCACTCGCTCCAAATATACATTTTGTGTTTTGCACTCACTCGGACCCAGACTCTCCAAAATATTGCGCCCCGATTCGTAGCTTGATCTGTGTCTGAGTGAGTCCAAGTGACTCGACTTATGAGTGAGTTCGCCGACCTATGGTCTACACCACCATGCGCTTCTTCAAATCTGTGCCTACAATTTTTCTTTCCTCAGGTGGCTGATGGTGGTAGAGCTGATAAGAAGACAAGCAAGTGCTCGTCAACAAATATTAAAGGTAAGCTGCACACCTCTGTCAAAATATGCCGCTGTGAAGTGCAGGTTGAAAGAGAGTATGGTTTCGCTTAAATACTGTACGACATTGTAGAAAATAAAGGTGTTAGATAAGGGAAGCAGCATGGAAGGCAACCCCGTGGCAGGCTGGCAAAAAGGCAGAGCAAGGAGAGAACGTGCAGAGGGCGAACACATAAACCGAGCTTCGGCGAGACTGCTCTCCTGTGTTTATTGCAGGTAGTTTTATGGAGGGGAAAGAAGGGTGATAGGCGAGCGAGGCATGGGCAACATGAGTGGCATGCCTTCACTGGGTTGGTAGCAGGAAAAGGGCATAGTGGAGGCCTATCTCTACCCAGTGTCATGGACAGTGTACTTGCATGACACCAGGGGTCTCATGACACAACAAAAGGGATTTTTACAAACTAAAAGTATATCAATTACGATGCCACATGGTTTGGATGAACAAAAGGAAATGCAGTCGGTAAAGATGGCACACTTTGTTGGCCAAAATTGTGCCCAATGAGAGAAACCAATGCTCAAAGTGCAATGAAAACAGCAGGGATAGACGCCAGTCACCTGAAATCTGAAAATCCGTCATTTCTTGCTCATCAGTGTAAAACTTTCTGTGTTTTTGCAGAGGAGTGGAAACATTCAGAGACATTCGCAACCTGAGCAGGCCAGTACCTACCTGTGTAACAGGTCGTTGCATAAAAATGAAGGGCTTGTGGCTTTACACTCTCAGAAAACATAGTCTTGATGTTTGAAACTGAAAATAGAAGCGAACCTTTCTTGATGGTCTAGTGGCTAAGGCACTCTGCTGTTGACCTGCAGGTCAGAGGAACGAATTCCGGCCACGGCCGCCGTATTTTCGATGAAAGCGAAAATGTTTCTAGCCTGTGTGCTTAGATTCAGGTGCACGTTGAGAACCTCTGGTGGTCGAAATTTCTGGAGCCCTTCACTAGGGCTTCTCTCATAATCATGCGGTGGTTTGTTTTTGGACATTAAATTCCTACAAGTGGGCAATAAAAAAAATCGCCACCATATCCACAAAGTGAGTCACCTTACAGGAGCTTACTTGGTGGTGCATGGGGCGTTTCTTGGCAAGACCATTTCTGTAGGAATGCTTGTTAACGAGCCAGCGCGTGATGGGTACGCTGAAGGCAGCATTGTCGGGCACGTTAACCACCTGTTCCTTTATGCTATACTGGCCGCTGGCTACAGTCGAATTCCTAACGCTCGTAAATAGCAGATGTGGAGCTATCTGGCGTTTTTCAATGAGGTTGAGAGCAGGCAAGTGTTTTTTTCTTTCCTTCCAGTTCGGAGGCTGCGCGAGTTTGCACGCGACCAGACCAAACACCGCTGACACCCTCCTTTTTTCCTCTCTTTAACATTCGTTTCTCTCCTCCACTACTCATCTCCCGTGTGGTGTTGTTTAGGTAACCTCCTGAGAGAGAGACAGTTATGACGCCACGCTTTTCTCTTTACCCTTCTTTCTTACAAAGCCACTTTGTGGAGAAGAGTGGGCAGGTTATTGAAAACCGAAGCCTTGGGTGGCAGCTTGCCATCTAGTGAGCATTTTGGAATTGCCGGAGAGGCAACCTTAAGCGGCGACCGCAGAAGTGCACACACTGGCAACACTAGTGTACACGCCGGCAGCCGCCGTACATCAAGCCGTCAGCAAAAGGAGCAAGCTGCTAATAAAGCGAAATGTGTCCTCCAATACTCCAACGCCTACAACACTGCTCAAGGGGGGAGGCTACCACAGAAGGGGAACTTTTTTGTTTGTTGAGATCTCCCAACGAAATTTCAGGGTAGTCTAATTTTACAGCCATTTGAATAACCACAAAATTTCATGCATTTAGGTTCGCTGGTTCCCAAATTACAGCCATTTATTAGGGTAGTGCGCAAAGGTTTTTCAGTCAGGCGCCTGTGAATTTAATCAATGGGCTAGCGCCGTGAAATTCACTGTGATGATTTTTGGATGCATGCATTACACTATGACAGAGAACTTTTTTTCAAATTCCTTGCAGAAAATTTTTAGCAGAGCAACAAATTTGGTGTTTGCCATTGAGGTTTTAGCAATGAAATTTTAATTATCATAAATTACAGATGCAACAAATTTAAAAAGCTGTTCTGTCACAGTTTTGGCTATTTATTAGGGTACATAATAAAACAAATCTGATAGAAATGAGATGAACGGTTGAAGAGATATTGCCAGACAAAACAGCCTCTCTGGCCAAAACAAGTCATTTTGAGAAAACGGGCTTTGAAAGTTTCGAACTCGTATTTTGGTCTAAAATTACCCTACAAAGTAGCTAGAAATGTTTTTTAGGACTCTTTTCCTCTTCCGCTTTTCCTGCTTGTGTTGCAGCCGTTCCTGAGCCTTTTTCACAAGGAAAGGGTCTTTCTCCGCTGCCCATTGGTTGCCGGTATAGCGCTGAGGTTTGGTTGCAAAGCAACACGTTCGCTTTCTTCCGCAGCTAACTCCTCGCATGTCCAAGAACCTGTTGGCACAGTCGATGACGCCGTTGCACAGTTGACGACGCTGTTGCACTGTTCGAGGCCGTAATCGCTGCAGTTAGAGAGCGCAACTCGTCAGGCGCACTTGAGCACGAAACCCCAACACCAGCCTCACTTGTGACGACGGAGCGTTTCGCGGATGGTGTGGCAACGTCGACGTCATGATAAGCATCAATGCAGTCATCGTCTTGAAAAGACGAAGAAGAAGCTGCTCAGCATCTATGCGACTGTAGCCCAGCATTGGCGCGTGAACTAGCCTCACCATGCAAACGAGCCTCATTGGACGTTTTCTTGAACAGAACGCGTGCAGAATCTCAAACTTTGCCCAGCTCACTCTTAGCGACAGAACAACAATCAGCGTCCCGTGAAGAAAGTGAAAGATCATCTCATAAAGGCGGTAAAAGATTTAAGAGCACATGTGAGAACCGAGCGAAATGATGGCAAATGGGACACACAATGCACGCCCAGAGAACAGGGGTGCTTGCAAGGTCGCGCCGAGCAAGCACCACTGTTCTCTGTGTGTGCTTTGTTTTGCAATTTTTCGATTTTGAAAGAGCACGTCCCTCTTAAGGCATTCCTTGTGAACAACTTCAGGTCCTGCATGGTTTCACTGAGAGCTTGCACTGCCATCTGACATGCATAGCCGCGTAGTCTGAAGTGCCGAGGCGCTCTAGTGCTTTGTGTGGAACTATCGCTGTAGAAGTTTCACGAGCCCACATCTGCATCCAGACACTTGTTGAGCTTCTATTTCTCATGAAGTCATTGAAGGTGTTAACGACGGCAGTCAGTCGGTCGCTGGTTCTTGATGTCTAGATGGGCTAGTTGTCTGGCTTCTCAGGCACGCTGAAGGTACATGGTGATGCCAAGCTTTTCTTCGTCGGTGATGTTGGGTGGTATGACATCGAGCATGATTGTGAGACTATTATCATGAGACATTTTGAAAGGAACCATCTGGGTGGTTTCTTATAGTGCCGTGTTGCAGCCAAAAGTTGCACGGGTTCAGAGTGTCCCAATTTATGTATTCGACGTTGACTTACATTACTACCGTCTTGACAGCTTTCTACGGCAATGCAAAAATTAAGAGTTGGTAGAGCTTTGCTGTCGTTGAGTTTTTCTTTTTAGTCTGTGTGTGTGCATTGTTTTAAGACTTCAACTTTTCCTGTGAACCTGCGGCACGTTCTGTACAGGTCTGGCTTTTTTGGTGATATTAACGCGAATTAAGTGCACTCAATTAGGCTTTCTTCTAGTATTACGTTGGTGGCACGAAAGAAAAAAGTAGCCTTTCATTCTTTTGTAGCACAAAGGTACAAGAAAAGCTGTCCGCATTTCTCGAATATGCCTCTATATTGAACTAGTTATTTCAGAGTGTCGTGCTCTAGCTAGGAGTGGTCAGATGTGCCTTGGACATTGTAGAACAACATAGTTCTTCTCACATAGTTACTGAGGCATCCTTTTTGACACGTCAGCTGGGGCTTGCATGGGGTGGGGAGTCCTGTTTGTTTGCAGCTCAAGACGTGGTGACAGCTCTGCTCTTGCAGCTCTTGATTGCTCTGTCTAGTGACAGCCTATGTGTCTCTGGCACGTGTTTTGCAGTGGGGATTGTGAGCAAGTTCTGTACGGTTTAAAATCGCTGTTATTGAAAGTTCTGCAGCAGAGGAAAAATTCATACTTGTCCCAGATTTGAACCCGGGACTACCTTTCGAGGACTATCGCTCTTAATATCTGAGCCCGCAAGGAATCTAGTAGATATCGGCCTTAGGGTAAATTAAAAGCCGTTAGCACGGGATGCAGACATTCTAATTTTGCATCCCAGAGTTATGAGTTGACTATTGATTTTCGCTGATGCAATCAGTACCACTGGTCAGCATAGATAACAGCATTTTCACTTTCGCTCGGTAGTGAAGTGTAAATTAGTAGAACAGAATTGCTTCATATTTGCTTCATATGTCCACTGTGTGTACGGAGGGCCAGAATTTTAGAAGCTAATGGGTGCAATATGAGAATTCTCTTGTAAGCACATTGCCTGTAAGCATTTTGTGCTTCCTGTCAGCTGAGCCTGTTCATGATGGCCATCTGCAGGCCGTGCAGCTGCACTGACAAAAGACCAGTGTCGATCGCCGTTTACACTGGTCCAGCCTAAGGAAATCACCGGCTGCCAGGTTTCACGGTTAGCGCGTCTCGTCAAATCGTCTGTGCGGACAGGTGCCAGCAATGAGTCTGAGCAAGCGCGAGCGCTTCCACAGAGTAAGCAGTTATTGTCGTTGTCCCTAACACGTTGTGGTGGCTTAGTGGTGTAAGCACGACGGTGCCATTTTAACTCTTAAAAGGAACACTTGAATGAAACAGTGAAGTGGTCTGGAATAATAAAATTCAAGGACTCTGTAATGTCACGAGTATTGCGTTCGTAAGTTCAACATTAGGGGAAGAAAGCGAAGTAGAAGTGTCGTATGCAAATTTCTCGCTGAAGCCTCCGCCCGTAACTTCACCGATTTCAAAACGATTAACAGCTATGCAGGACCGAGTGATGGTGTTTGGTGTGGAAATGGCAAGGCAGTTCCTGCACCTTCACTTTCGTTTCATGCTTTTTCTCACTTGCGATGCGTGGCCTCATGATCAAGTGGTGTCTTCAGGAATGTGGAATTGTACTTTACTGATACAGTAAACTCCTTTTTAATGAAACCTGAAGGGACCAGGAAAATGTGTTTCCTTTAAGAGGAGTTTTGTTTATTGAGAGATGAACAAGGTTATAATATTGAAGTACAAAAACAAACATATTACCGGCAGTTGTTTCAATTAAGCAGCAATTTCATTTAAAAGAGTTTCGTGTGAAAAATAGTCTTTCTTTAGTGTCCCTCTAAGCTGGGGTGAAACCTTAGAAATGAGTTAGAAAATTTGGCTGTAATGTAGTAATATAAGCTATGGCTATGAAATTTGCAAGGAATCATAAAGACAGATGCAGCTTGGCACAGGGGCTCAAAATCATTTCATCTTGTATTTTTTATTTTTATTTTTTCTACATAGCAAATTTTCAAAAAAATAAGCTATCTGCAGAGCATTGCAAAGTTGCAACAGTGTAACCTAAACACTGCACAACAAAAGCTTGATTTATGTTTTTGCATATCTTATTGCATGAAAACTGCCACTTAGGAATGTCATTTTTTGTATACTAAAATTCAAATGCACGTATGCTACAGATTCTAGTTGCAGAGGAAAAAGTTGCAGTAAGGAGGGCGTGCAGATTCTAGTTGCATCTATCTAAATGACTCAACACACATTAGAATTTTGTTTGCCTATGCTCTATATAGTACCTGAAAAAAGGTACACAAGCCTCTGAAATCCTTTTGAGAGAAATGCAGAGACCACACGAAAATACATGCTCATTTCTCATCAACATTTCCAAGCCCAAAAGTAAAAGTTATTTTTGAAAAAGTGAGTACCTAAGTGGGATAAATTTTTTGAAAGCTAAAGAAATTTTCCATCAGGTGATGGCAAAATCGAATTTTTCTACTGAACAAAGTCTCTCTGCACCATCGAGTGGAAGACTGTTTTAGACACAAGTTGCTTTAGTTAGTATGGTATATTTCCGTGAATATGAATTTTCGTGGGCTTATATCGAGCCCATTTGTTATGTATAAGGTGGAACTTCGACTGTATGTCAGCTGGTTTGGCGACCACCCGCATTTTACATCGAATCTGTTTGATCCCAGCAAAATTCTCATAGAAGCAATGTAAATAACCCTTGGTTATATAACACAGTTTTATGCGGACCCCGCAGTTTTTGACGAATTTCAGTTTCCATCCGAAAGAATACTAGTACCAAACGTCGTCGAAACATTCAAGAGTGCAAAACATAAGCTTGTGTTCCCTCTGGCTGGAGTAGTTACCTACAAGCTATAGCCACAAAGAGTAGCTTCAGCTGGCCGAAGAGCTGATATTTTTCTCGTTTTCAATCCGTAGAAACTTGCTTTGCTCGACATACAGCTGATCTCTTTGCTTTGTCGCAGTCACAGGCTCGCGCATGCATAAGGGGGTGACACAGCTGTTTTCACAGTGCAAAATTACTGTCACTTGATGTCCATCTTCGTGATAATAGCGAGAGATCACTAGTTGTAATTTACAAGCCAACAAATTGCAATGCGCACAGCTCAGTCGTGCACGAAGGCATTATACGCGAACTCATGGTCTGTCGCCATTATGTGATAGCAATGACACTGCGACTCTTCTGATGGGAGGCTGTGGACAACACTGTTTCAGTTTCGTTTTCTCGCACTGGCTTATACAAGTTTGATAATACGACGCCTGGATTATACAAGTATTGCATTTTCGCATGGTCCCCGAAAGTTGTATAACGGTGGTTCCACTGCACCAGACTATTATTTTTAAATGATTCACTAGAATTTCATGGGATCATGTTTTTGATAAACTGGCTACTGATAGGTGGTATAGTTTAGCATGTAACGCAAGATCATCTCTTATCTGACAACCACTTGCGATCATGATAGAAACTGATATCGCTAAAAGGGCTAGTATCTTCCAAGTGGTCTCGATCGTCAAAGTGATCTCTGTGGTCTCTGTTGCTGGTTGTCGAGGTGTATAAATCGGCCAATTCCGCCTAATGCCGAGGCTAAGTTTAAAAAAACATTGCTGAAGAAAAAGGATATGTGCCCAGTCAAAGCTCTCGTAACTGTAACACACAGAGTTTACTGCAAATTTCTTGCTGAGTGCATTGCTACAACAAGCTTTATATATCTGACCAAGTTTTTGGAGCAGCTTCGGTCCCCCATCGCTCGGCTACTAATGCCTAAAAATTCACAAGTTGATCATATTCCATGACAAAATTAACAAGTTGAGCAGTAAGGAGGGCGTGCAGCGATTAGAATGGAAAGGTGGGCTAGTTGGTTTCATAATTGTTCAGCCAACTGGGAGTGTGGGAGGAACACACACACACAAAGCAAAGAGGAGGCACGCAGCATGAACGCTCGTGCTGTGTGCCTCCTCTTTGCTTCGTCTGTGTCTTCCTCTCACGCTCACAGTTCGCTGAACAATTATGAGCAGTGATTAGTTTGAAATTTGCCTTCTTTCAGCTGCGCAAAGTGATGCATTGCCATTGTCAGCTTGAAAAACTCGAACGTGGTAAGGTTCTCACAATGTTCTGGCATCAAGGGTGTAAATTGTAGATATCACACCCTTAGAGTATCCAGATTTATCTGCGATATCTAAACATTCGTCGCTCTCTACAGGTATTCCTGCCAGTCCTTTGTCTTATTACTGCCGGCAACGAATTACCGACATTCAGGCTAAAGGAATCTCGAGCAAAAAGGGGTCAGAGCTGCCACAGCACATAAAGCCATCTATACCACTGGCGGAGCATAACGACTCAGAGCGGAAGCCAGCACGCCCATTGCCTGTAGATGCACTTCCAACAGGTACGCAGACGTTTTGTTCATGCTTCTTGACATCAATAATGCATGGTAGGTACCCTGTTTATAAGAGATACCTCGTATAAAAGGCGTAAATCGCTGTCTAGAGCATGCCTTATAAAGGTGTTCATCTGTATATTCAAATCATTGCAGCCACATAATGTCTAACTGAAGCACGCCCCACCAGATACGTTTGACAGAAAACAGTTTAAACTTTTAGTTATGCAAAAATAAAAATTAAGTGAAGATGGTATTTCTCACAGCAGCCTGTTTTTCGTCCCCAACTTTCCGGGAGAAAAAATGGTACATACCTGTTGTTTCAATGCAAGACCACGGTTTCTCTGCTGCTGTTACCAAAAAATGCACGGGCCTAATCCTGTGCTTTAAACAATGGTGGGACAAGCAAACATCTTGGAGCATATGGGGCAGACATGGCACCCCCCCCCCCCTCTGACTCTTTCGTGCGTAGGCGGTTGTACTCTTTCCGAATTTCGTGGTAAAATTTTGTTTTTGTTTTCTTAATGAATATTATTGCATTTGAGTCCCAAGCTCACAGTAAATGATTTAATGATCAAGTACACACATTCTACTTAACCTTGCCCCCTCTGCCCACCATTTCACCAAACACTCAATCCCGCACTCACGTGCTTGGCACTTTTGCAAATGACCGAGAAGACAAACAGGCTGTGCTGTAGGTTTTTTGCCCTTCTTGTCCACAGGCAGTGCTATAAAGTTTCTTATCACTGTCTGCAAACACTTTGAAAGATGATAGTCTTTCTTGGGGACCTTCGACCGAAAAATTTTGGTCTGTCTGTCTGTACATTTGTCTCTTTTGCCCACCTATATTGGTCTGTTTGTCTGTACCTTTGTCTGTTTTGCCCACCAATATTGCTTAAGATTCAGCATTCATAGTTATGCGATGGTCAATTAAAAAGCAATTATTACGCATATCTGAGGCGCCATAACAACACATCGATGTTTTGTATCTGTGCCTTCATACTAGAAGAGGCACACACAAGTAACTATAAGGACTGTAGCGTTTATCGCGCTGCACTGACAGTGCAATGCGATGCTCAAAAAGTTAACTGTTTCCAGCACTTTGCCAAGACCAAGCGGTGGTGGCACCTGCCCGTCACTTTGCGTTCTACACCTTATCACCTCCGAGACAGGCGCGCATCTTTCTCTGCAAGCGCGCACGCCTTCGTTTTCGAAAAAAACTGCTAGATGGTGCTCTGGTCTAATATGCCTCTATGCACTCGTTCGCCTCAGCTACACGCTTAAGGCACTCTAACGCAGCGCCTCCAGAATATGATTCACCGATTTTCTTGCGCAGAACATCAAATAAACGTTTTGTTCACTCTCTCCAGACACAAGACTATCGTCTTTCGATGACATTTGCAGTTAACATCCAGATTCGGGACCAATTTTTGTAATCGTAAGCACCATCTTTGACATTTGAAAGGGAAGTAGGTTCTCTCTGCACTGCTCGCTCCCCTTCAGTAGAAAAGGTGAGATACCGCAGACGTCTCTGCTCCTCGTGGTTATGAATGTCTGCTCAGTTCAGAATAGGAGTAGCCTTTGCCACGGCAAGACGCACGCTCGTGATTCACACACACGAAACTACTGTGAATTCTCCTCGATGGTGGCTTCCTCCGCGTTGTTCTTGTGCTCTCTTATGACCCATTGCTTCTTGTAAGTGTTGCATATTTAGTTGCCTCATTCGTGTCTCGGACTCCCTGGTGCTTCTCTCGCACCCCTTGTCTTCGACAACCAGCCCGGGCACCTTCGGACGCTGCCCCGTCGCAGTTGTCTTGTGGATGAGGTTTTCGGCTGCTGACCCGCAGGTCACGAGATCGAATCCTGGCGGCGGCAGCTGCATTTTCGAAAATGCTGTATGCCCGTGTGCTGATTTGGGTGCACGTTAAAGAACCCTAGGTGGTTGAAATTTTCAGTCCTCCACTGCTGCCGCTCTCAAAATCATTTGGTCGTTTTTGGACATTAATCCCCACATATCAACGACATCAACCTTCGGAAGATGCCAGATGTGACACCTAGCTGAAGGCACGTGTCGCGTCTGCCACCTTCCAGATAAGTCACCCTGGCTTGCCCTAGGTAAGTCGCCTTGGCTTGCTTTTTTTCAATTCCACCACTTTGTTTTTTTTCCTCCTGTGCTCTCTCACAGAGGTGCCGTGTTCATTTTGTTTTTCGACCGGGCCACTTTCGTCGACGCTGCGAGCCTCTTTCTCACTGCTCGTTCCATTCTCTTCCTTCTCCTCCTCTTTCTCACCCCTATCCTTCCCGTTGTCTTCCTTCAAATACGGATCCAAATGTGCAGCTTTCTAGCCGCTGATGTCTGCATTCTGCGTGGTCTCACTTTACTTTTGCCCGACGTTGTTGTCGGCTGTACCTTCCCAGTTTTAAGTGCTGCTGTCGCCTCGTGTATTCTCATCTCCATTCTCTTCAACAAGCACCTCTTCACCATCCAGGGACAATACAACCTCATTACCGTGCTGAGACTACTTGACCCAATTTTAGTAGTACTGAAACAACTCGAGCTCTTCACCTACTTGAAGTCATCCCCTTCACTCATTTCCATGCATTTCAGGCCACTCATGTTCGCTACACTCCCATCATCCCCTGACCCTGCCTCATAGCTGATATTCTTCATGTCAGTGGCGTCATGCAGGTTCGAAAACCAAGTTTTGGTAGGCATGGAATCCCTCTTGGCAGTGCTGCTGTATGTAAGGTCATCTGACGATGCCTCATCGATTGTGGCCCGCTAGTTAAGACCCCTCTAGCCTCGAGCGATGTGTTGGTCCCTGTGTTGAGCCGTGAATGCCTCTTGCAGTCGTGCACACTCGAGATGTGTCTGTCACAAAAAGATCGCGCTGTGCGCCGGTGTGGGAGCTCCAAGCCCTGCCTGCCCACTGTTTCACAGGCTTCGAGTTCCATTGCGCCTCTCCCACAGGTACGCAACTTTACCATGCCGTCTGCGGTTAGAATTAGCTTTCACGAAAGCGTACTCTTTTAGGGGCGAAGCTTCTCAAGGCTTGGGTCTGTCCATTCCTTATATGTGTGTATGTATTAGTAAGTAGCCACCGATGGCACATACCCACTCTAGAGCGGGTATGTGCCACAGGGGATGCAAGATGGGAGATGGCGGTACTTAAAGTGTTCACTAAATGGACAGACGGACAAACAGACTAGCAGACGGACGTGCGGACAGGTGGACCCATGAAGAGACACAGATGGATGAACGGACTCGCAGACGGATGCATGAATGGATGCACGGATAGTCGCACAGACGAATGGAAGCAAGAACTGACAGACTGAAGCACAGATGGGCTGATGGACGCTTCGCCCCACTCATCATGATTCACTCCGTGGATATGCTGCGATTTTTTTTGCATAAGAATGGCAGATGCGTCCAGGTGTGACTCGTGTGATAGTGATGACTCAACAGAACATCAACTGTGTTCCTGTGATTGTTTTGCGTGTGAACGCAATGTGCTGCATAAAACGCTGAACAACTTGATGATAGACCTTTTTCCAAAGGGCAGATCCTCGGATCATAGCTCTACACGTCGCAGGCCAGCAAAGCGAAGCGGGCGTTGCTAGGTTTTTTAATGTCAACTGAAGTAAATCAGCGCTTGTGAGCGTGCAATGGACAGGCGCACATGTACTCGCCTGGAAAGCATGGTTCAACAACAAAGGCATGGTTCAACAACATGGAAGAGCTCACCAGCTGGGACGTCTGTGAGATGAAGTTGCGCGAGTTATTCGGTCAATCTGTCGGGAGCTAGCAGGCCGCTAAGAAAGAACTTGGTAACTGTGTCCAGACATCAACTGAGTCTTACCTGGCCTATATTCAAGATGTCTTGACCCTCTGCCGTAAGGCTGATACCACCATGACCGAAGCCGGCAAGGTTGCGCACCTACTCAAGGGCATCGCTGATGAGGCCTTTAGCCTCCTTGTATTTAAATTCAAGACGTCATTAAAGAGTGCCGACGCTTTCAAGAGGCTAAAAGCCGTCGCATTGCCCACCACTTCACCCGTCTTCCTAACATCACTGCAACGTCAACTTGTGAGGACCTCAGTTTTGAGACCCGGCCCAATCCACCCTCTGCTGACATTACGGGGGTCGCTCGACGCGAACTCGAAGCGATGTCACCAGCACCCTTGAGGGTCCCGACGCCGAACGATCCTCAGCCCACCATATCCCTCATACAGAGCGTTGTGCGCCAAGAATTTGCAAACACGGGCCTTCAAACGATTTGTTCTGTGCACCGATCTGATGTCTATCCGCCTATCTTGAACACCCGTCAGCACTACCGGCATCCCGCTCCACGTATCCAAGATCCAAACGCATAGAGGACGCCTGACTACAGGCCAATTTGCTTCCGGTGCGACAAGTGGGACACATTTCGCATCTTTGCCGAAGCACGTGAACCTCGCCCTCGTGCACAAGCCCAAACTTCACGAACTTCGATGCATTAGCCCGCCCTTCTAACCAAGAACTACCCTGCCGTGATGACTCAGCCCATTACGACATGACCGCCACGACCAATGCCCAATACAGCCGCTTGCCTTCACCGCGATGTAGATTCTCGCGGTTTCCTCCGCTGCCACCCGCTCCCCATCCCCGTCCTTCGCCGGAGGGTTTCCTTCGTAAAACTAACTGGCGCAGCTCCTGGAGGTGACGCTTCTGCTACGATTTGCCCTACAATTTCTCTGTTGACCCTCCGACCAAACAGAACTTGATTGATGTAAAAGTGGATGGTTCATCTGTTGAAGCTTTAGTCGACACTGGCATCCAAATTTCTCTTATGAGCTCGCACTTTCGTGACCGCTCAAAGAAAGTCTTGACTCCAGCCCCTTCACGCTGTGTTCGTGTTGCTGACGGCAGTGCAGCTGCCGTCGTTGGTGACTGCACAGCACACGTTACTATAGTCGGCCATCAAACCTCCGTCCTCTTCACTGTTCTCATCAACTGCACCAATGATGTTATCCTTGGTCTAGACTTTTTGCCCGCCCATTCGGCCTTCATTGACTGTTCAGCTAGCTCGTTGCAACTTGACCTGCCCTGTACGACTGATACGCTCACTCCGCCCCAAATTCGTCTCTGCTCTCCTGAACATGTCCATTTGTCACCGCAAACAGTTACGTGCATTGCTGTAACAGCGACGCCACCTGTACCCGATGGAGGCTACGTGCTCACGCCCATTGCATCCGTCCTTCTGACTCACAGTGTTACTTTTTCGCACAATATTATTCCGTTACTGAAAAACCGTGCTTGCATTCCTTCGCTGAACTTTGCTCTGTGTCCGCAAGTGCTTCCGTGTCTAATAGCTCTCGCCACGCTGACACCCTCTGAGGATTGCACGATCTCAGCTTTGTACCCCAATATTGTGCATCGCCCCAACTGCACGCAAGTCTGTTCTTCGACATACTCCATCTTCTAATGTGGAAAAAATGATCGCGGTGGACCTTTTGCCGCATCAAACTGACGCGCTCCATCACTTCCTGGAATCGTACTTTGATGCATAAGACTTCTGTGACCGTCCGCTAGGTCAAACCAGCGTTGTGAAGCACCGCATGAACACCGATGAATCTCAGATGCAAGCACCGATGCATCTCCGTTACATCGATGGCCGTACCGCATTTCTCCTGCGGAGCATCAGGTCATTAAAATGGAAGTCGACAAGATGCTCGCCAAAGACACAGTTGAGCCATCTTTGAGTCAACGGGCTTCCCCTGTTGTTCTTGTAAAGAAGAAGGACAACAGTTGGCGATTCTGTGTCGACTACCGACATCTGAACCGGATCACCAAAAAAGATGCTTAACCGCTACGTTGCTCGTCGGGGGAACAGCGATGTTCATTTTTTTCGTGGTGGCATTAGGATGTTTACTTCCCGTTTTTTAGTGTTTATATTGCCGCGACAGGTTAGCCACGTCCAAGTAGCCGCCGCAATCATCATGGCAAGAGCACCAGCAAGACCCGGCTGGCATGCGTCACGCATTCGGGCGCTCCAACAACGAGGAAGAGGAAGTTAGTTGAATCTGTGCCTCTCGTCTACTCGGACTCGACGACCATAGTCATTAGACTTGTGGGCACAAGTTCGCCCTAATAAAGTTGCTTGTTTTTAGCCTGTCTGCCTCAGCATCGCTACATTTCTGGTGGAGTTGCTGGGTTATGAATCGAAGCCCCGCGAGCTCAAGACAGCGTAGCCCCGACGACCAGCCTATCAACCCCGTGGAAGTGACTCCTGTACACCAGAGGGCAAGGCGCCGTCTTCGAGGTGACTCACCTGAGTTCGGTCCTCTTCACTTCACACCAAGGGGAATTCAAACTATGGATGCCACCACTATGACTACCCAGGTAACACCAGCACAAGTGTTCATTAGCCAACCGCACCAGCCGCCAGTATTTCACGGCGACTCGTACGAGGATGTTGAAGATTGGCTGGACCTGTTCGAGAGAGTGGCGCGCTTGAATGGATGGGACGAAAGAGAGAAACTCCGTCGCGTATACTTCGCCCTGGAAGACTTCGCAAAGACATGGTTTGAAAACCATGAAACCTCGTTGTCTACCTGGGAGGTATTTCGACGACAAGCGGTGGCTACGTTCGCGAACGTAGACCGAAAAGAAAAAGGGGAAGCTGCTCTTCAATTCAGGAACCAGCTCACAAACGAGACTGCTGCGATGTACATTGAGGACATGGTCCGTCTGTTCAAGCGTGGGGATTACAACATGGCTGAAGATAAGAAGGTGCGCCATCTAATGCGCGGAGTGAAGCAAGAGCTGTTCGCCGTTCTCAAATATCAAATTTGATATATTGATCCTTTAAGTAAAAAGAAATCTGTGTCTACGTTAAGACATTGCCCAGTAGCATAGGCCCACTTGCGAAACAATCATGAAAGATCTTTGACGGAATAGTTGAAGATGAGAAAGAAGGATAATACTTTGGTGAGTGTAAGGAAAGGACTTAAGACGAGCGGAGGGCAGGTGGCACGAAGGCGACAACAAGAAATGAAGAAGAAGAGGAAAAGGAACGTGCAGGACAAGGCACGTGCGATTACGAGGCAACTGTGCTCCAATCAGCTGATGACCAGTGGTGGCCTATAGAGGTGGTGTGCCACGATTGGGCCACGTGTGACCATTACGTGGCAGTAGGCTTTGTGGCTGGGGACGAGCCGGAGCAGCGGGAGACGGGAGACAGCGGGCCGAAGCATCGGACGCAGGCGAGCCAGGTTCCGGCCAGGGAACGCGGCCGTCCACGCTGCTGCCGTCCAACAACCAGCTGGGGCGGCATTGCCGGCACGAGTACTGCATCTCGGGGCGCGGCCTGGCCTGCTGTTCTCTTCCTTGCCTAGGGCATCGCCGATCTCGGCGAGGTGTCTCCACGGTCGGCCGTTCGGCACATCGACGTACGTGGCCTTGATAATGGTCACGGTTGCGCCGAGCATCGCGTCTCGACGCAAGCTGTTCGCTGGACGGGCTGGCCATTCCCCGCATGGAGCATCGCGTCTCCGATGCCGGTTGACTACTCCGTAGCCACACCCATGCCATCAGGCGCCGGTGTCACCAGAGCGTCACACTTCGGCAAGGGACGAGCGAGATGTTCTGCCGGGCGAGACGCGGGCGTGTGTACGAGGACCATGGAGCCGGGCGAGGTTCAGGGTGGCGACGGATTCAGATGCCAGGGGAGTTGCTGGCTGAATCGAGGATCGCCGAGCGGTGCCGAGCCGTACCGAGCGACGCGCCAGACTCAGAAGTGGGCCGCGAGCTTACGAGCTGTGCACCCGAGGGTACCTGGCTGTGCCCTGGCCAAGGCGAGGAAAGCCGGTGAGTGATCTGCCGCACCGCAGCTGTAGCGAGCAGCATTTCAGCACGGCACAGATAGTGCCGTGCTGGCCAGAACCCGCACGTGGAACCGCTACGCCCGGGTGGTGATAAAGAGCTCGAGGGTTGAGGCCACGAAGGCAGACGAAGCGGTGCGCCGCTCGAGAGGACGAGTTCCTGGCAGCGTTCCTGAGCCGGACGTGGGACCCGTACGTGTCGGTCAGGTCGAGCTCCGGTGTGTCTGTTCGAGGTCGAGACCGTCGGCCTGTAAAATGTCCAAGGACGGGGCCTGCTGAACGGCTCCTGCCTGGGTGCAGTGGCCGGGAGCAGGTTTGTGGACAAGGCCTAGCGGGTGTGGTCCTCGTGAGCCGTGGCCTGATCCTGGACCTCCGGAGTTGCGACCCTGACTGCTGGGTTGGCCGCGACGTCCGACTCAACGGCGCTGCACACGGTAGCGTATCCGTGCGCCGTCAGCCGTTCCACCCATGCCATCAAATAAATTTTTCCTGTCAATCCTTTCTCGTCCGCTATTAACAAACATAGTGACGAACGTCCCTTAACCATCACAGTGAGCTTTATGCGCATTAGACTTTAAACAATGTCAGTGCAAGCTTCAGAAAAAAAAACAAGCAACGTATGGTAGCTCACATACTTGCAATCTTAAAGAAGTCTGTAGTATGAACACCGAGCGATTCCTATTCGTAGAGTTCAAATTGCTTCGTTTAATAAAACTCTAATGACGTCAATGTTTGAGGCAATCATGTAAAGTTTTTAAAGACGATAGAGGTGCGGTACTCTTGTAGCGTGACGAAAACTCACGTGAACGCGTCGTTGCTTACGCGAGTCGCACTCTTACCGCTCCAGAAAAGAACTACACTATCACCGGGCAGGCGTGCCTTGCTGTTGTTTGGGCAGTGCAAAGATTCCGACCATATCTTGACAGCCGTCACTTCACCGTCTTCATCGACCATAACGCCGTGTGCTGGCTTTCATCGCTGAAAAACTTATCGGGTCGCCTCGCTCGCTGGGCGCTTCGCTTGCAGGAGTATGACTTCGATGTCGCCTACAGATCTGGGAAGAAGCATCGAGATACTGATGCTCTGTCCTGCTGTCTTTTCCCAGCGGAAGCCACTCACCATCGATACTCCAAAATGACAGCGCCTCTCCAATCGCAGCGCTAAGTTTATCACCTGCCATTCTATCCGTTCTTGTTTCACAAAAACGTGTCGACCCATACTGCCGCACCGATGTTGGCCGCTTGACCGGCTCTACTACTCTTCCAAACGCCAGACTCCGTCAACAACTCAAACAATTCAAGCTTGTCGGTGGTGCTTTATACAGCTCAATTTACCACATCAATGGCAACATGTGGGTACCTGTCATCCCACGTTCTCTGAAACGTGAAGTTCTGGAAGCCTTTCATGATGATCCAACCGCCGCTCATCTAGGCTATCACAAGACTTGTGACAAAATACCAAGTCGTTGTTTTTGGCCTGGCCTCTCTTCGGCCGTCGCTAAGTACGTCGCCTCCTGTGTCCATTGCCTACGGCGAAAACGACCGACAACTGCTCCGGCTGGCTTGATGCAACCTTTTCCTTGTCCCGCCTCGCCTTTTGAAGTCGTTGGAATCGACTTGTATGGCCCTTTTCCTATATCATCCAATGGGAATCACTGGATTGTCACGGCCGTCGACCACCTTATCCGCTACGCAGAAACAGCTTCTATACCATCTGGGACTGCCACTGAGGTCGCCGATTTCTTTCTTCGCCACATCTTTTTGCGTCATGGAGTTCCACGCATTCTACTGAGTGATCATGGCAGTCTTTCTTTCTTCCATTTTCGAGCAAGTTTTGCATGTCTCGGACACTGCTCACAAGACAACTTCTAGGTACCACCCGCCGGCCAACGAATGGACTGAACGGTTTCATCGGGCCTTATCGGACATGATCGTCATGTGCATTCACCCCAACCGCATGAACTGGGATGCAATTCTTCCTTTCGTGACATTCACCTAAAACACGGCTGCTCAACGCACTACCGGTTTTTCTCAATTTTTTCTCGTATGTGGTTACTCGCCGAGTTTTGCTCTGGATGTCTCTTTCCTTTCGGCCCCTGCATCCTCGACGGCTCCTTTCTCTGAAGAATTTTTATCTCGTCTCGCACACTGCCGTCACCAGGCCAGTGTTAACACCGGCCTCTTTAAAGACACTCAAAAATCTCGCTACGACTCGTCTCGCCGTGTTGTGAGTTTTTCCCCTGGTGACGAAGTTCTTCCATGAACTCCACTACGCGTCCCCGGCTTATGCGACAAATTCATCAGTCGCTTCATTGGGCCGTACACGGTGGTCGAACAGACATCTCCTGTTAATTACCGCGTTTCTACTCTTAGCGCTAATCCTGATCATCGTTGCCGAGGAACAAAGATAGTGCACGTATCTCGTTTAAAGCCTTATGCGCGGCGCATTTCATAATACTGTCAAGTGACCAGGCAGCCACTTTCACCACGCGGAGGTATTAGTGTGAACGCGACAAGCGAATGACTCTTCATTCTCTTTAGATATCATCTTCACCTGTACATGTTCATCATCTGTAATTATCATCACCAGTGTGATTTAGCTCGAGCCTGGCTGAATAAACCGGTTCCTCACAATTGTCTTACTCAAGAACCTTCCATCCAAAAAACTTGCTCTGTCTGTCTCTCTTTGTTTTTCTATATCTGTACGTTTGTCTGTTTGTACGACCTTCCTAACGGCGTCAAACAATACCTCCAATGGCCGAACCCATCAGCAGCAGCAACCATTATTTCTCGCGTGTCAATGTTTATACTTGTGCGATTGTCAATTTGAAAGCAAATATTGTCATATCTGAGGCACCACAAAAACACGTCGATGTTTTGTATGTGTGCCTCTATTCTAAAGAAGGCACACATAATTCTAAGGACCGCAGCATTTATCATGCTGCGCTGAGAGTGCAACGTGATGCTCAAAAAGGCAACTGTTTCCAACGCTTTGCTAAAACGACACGGTGGTGACACCTGCCCGTCGCTTTGCGTTCTTCTTCTTATCGCCTCCGAGACAGGCGCGCATCTTTCTCCGCGGGCCCTTACGCCTTCCATCGTTTTCAAAGATAGCTGTCAGATGGCGCTCGTGTCTAAAGTGCCTTGATGCGGTCTTTCGCCTTTGCTACACGGATTGATACTCTAATGCACCACTTCCATAATACAATTCACCGATTTCTTCGCGCAGGACATCAAATAAACGTTTTGTGCACTCTCTCCACATGAAAAACTGTCGTCTTTTGACGACAGTTGCAGTGAAACATGCATATATGGCGTCATTCTTTTCTTTAGGAGTAATCTTACTATAGTCGGGTAGAACTTTAGAAGGCAGTGGCATTTTGCCCGCAAAGCGGACGCAAACGAGCTTCTTCCAATAAGCGCACACTTCAGGTGACTTTATGAGCCGGACGGCCGGTGACCCGGCTGACGGTGAACATGCTGTCATTGTTGTTTCCAGCTCTGTGCGCAAATGACCGATCGTTGGCCACAGTGTGATAAAATAAATGAGCGTCTAGCTGCCCAAATGAACATTTTGAGCTCGCCACTGATAATTAGGGAACAATAGTGTTTCAATTTTGCTTTGCAAGTATTCAAATATGTTTCTATACCACTT
The DNA here is from genome assembly GCF_043290135.1 of Rhipicephalus microplus. NCBI lineage: Eukaryota > Metazoa > Arthropoda > Arachnida > Ixodida > Ixodidae > Rhipicephalus > Rhipicephalus microplus. Next base: position 20,168,606 of record NW_027464588.1, read on the forward strand.
CTCAAATCGAGCATTATGCGTGAGGAACGTTGCTTATCGCCATGTGCGATCCGACATGGGCAGCAGCAATTTCATTGCTACAATTTTACTGAAGCACTCACGGTGCACTAATCTTATTTACACTCACAAATAGGCGTTTTAGAAGCAGTCACAATTTTTTTCGCGGAGCGAACTGGCTGCTGCGCTTCGGTTAAATACGCGGAGTGCCTCTCCTGTCTTCTGAAGTTGTACCCAACTAGGGAAAGGTCATCAAATAGGGCGTGCAACATAAGTGCTTCTTTTGCTGCCTGCTTAGGAATTTCTCGGCGTGAAACTAGAAAAGGCTAGAGAATAGAACGCTTTATCGAGTTCCTGCTGGTGACGTAAGTTGAGACACCATCAGATGTAACAATGCAGTGCCCGCGAAGCGCAGGTGAGGGACATTCACTTTCTCGACGTAGTGGTGGTGCCATCATTTGCAAGTGGGCGTAGTTAGTGGCATGCTTCTTAATCGTTTCAGCATTGTTGTCAATCATTGCGATGACTTTTTGGTTGCTTAATTATTTTATTAGGCTGGATGCTCTTTGTTCAGTTTAACTGGGCTTGAGAAAGGCTAGCCTCATTATGACCTGCATTGAGTGCATTACTGTGACCGCGACCATGTCACAAGAGACTTAAAGATAAGTGATAAGCCGGATACCTGAGACGCCGTGCACTTTAAACTCCGTGGATGCTGTTAACGTCGCCACAATTCACAAATTTTTCTTGTACTTTGCTGCAATCCACATGATCAAATAATATGTGCTGTATTGTGAACAAATTTTCATTGGGCTGCATCTTGCAAACTCGCCCTTGCGAAAACGTAAAACCACTGTTAGTAGTCTGCTATATTCAAAGTCCATGCTCTGTAAGCAGGGTGAAATATTATTTCGATGCTGGGTCTTTTTGCAGGAGCCAAAATGTGCTTTCGAAAGTGACCGTTCATTGAAAATGATACGAAAACTGATGCTAACAAAGGCTAGTGACAACGCGCAGCACTTTGAAGACAAATTTATGCTTAATGGCTCAGTTTAGACTATTCAATTCTACTGATCTGGTCTTTCCTGCAACACATTTAAGCCGACATTGAAGAAGAGGCTGCCTAACCCCATCACGTTTGGCACACCAATATTAAAAATATGTAGTTATCTAGGGAACTCACGGGACGCACCGATTACTGCATTAATCACGTTATTCACTGTTTTTGAAAGCAGGTATGGTTCATACTCACTGCTTTCATCAGAACCACGCCAAGAATGAATTCATTTTCCTTTTTTGGATGACAATATGGATAAAAGGTAATAAAAAGCTATAGGAACTGCAATAAAACTTGGTGTTTGGTGGCTTGTTCTCTGTGAAGGCTTAAATTGGTAACGTCAATTGAAGTAAGCATGTAGGGGTTCCCGGTGTTTTTGTTTTTATCTACCAATTGTTGCTCTTATGTCCTCCCTCCTTGTAGTAACTGACATATTTGGCTTAAAAATATGCACATATAAATAAATAAATAAATAAATAAATAATTTACAAACGTGCGTGTGCCCTTGCATCACCGTCAATTCTGCAAAACAAAAACTAAGTTTTCTTGGTGCAGCCTCATGTATAAATAATGTGTCACTGCTAACGACCAATGGCTTTCTCCTTAACAAGCTTGCATAAGAAAAGTTATAGTTTTGTTAAGGAATTCATTGTTTGATACATCAAACAGAACATGTCCAATCAATACAACACGCTCTACACATGCGCATTATCTAGCTGGATCATATACATATTTTACTTTCCGAAAAATAAGCAGCAGTGAGTCATAAACACTTTTACTTAACTTTACTGTGTGGTCATTCTTAGAGCTCTCGTTGGGTTTAACGAGATGCTTATAGTAGTGAATTGCATGCCTGTAGCCTACCCTCATAGCGTCCACCGGTGGACGTGCTGCACTTGTTCCGGCGGCGAAAAGTAGAGCCATGCCGAGGATCCCATGGGCAGCGGCGTGTTTCATATTTGAAGGTTGGCAGCAGGGTGTCCGCTTCGGTGAACACAGTGTGTATATACGCTTCCAAGAATTAACGTTCATGCGCCAGCTCGACGATACAGTGCAGCTGTGTTGGCGGCATCACAACGTCTGTTATCTAGGAGGCCGTGTCACACGAAGGTCGTCCGCTGGCTGGCTGGCTGACTTAGCGGTTTCGTGTTTCGAGTCAGACAACTGTTAGTCCTTGTGTTAATTCAGGCATTAAAAAAACATGCCTAAACATTTCTGCATTGTTTTTGTTCACAAATCGTAACTCACGTTGGTCTGAAATGTGTTTACGTGAAATAATAATTGATTAAGGACACTGCGAGGCCCTGCACATCCAGTGTATTTAAGTGTGCTTTTGAACCATTTCTTGAAATTTACGATATTTATAGCGTTCTGGATTGCCTAATTTCGACCTATCACCATCTCATCGATCAATGAAACTAAAATAGCAATGCCATGCAAAGTTTCCATGTTAATAGTTTTTTCGAGAAATAAAAAAAACCTTTGTCCTGACTTCTTTCTGAAAAACTGCCGAAAAGATCAAAATTATTCTACATACCCACACATATCCAGCCCATCAGTTTGCAATGATGTTTAGTATATTCTGGTAAAAGATGTCTGCCGTCTGCCTTTGTTTTTGCTAGTTGTTTTGATAATTGATCAGAATTAACAACAGTTCATTTTGGGGTTTTGAAAAGAAGAAGCATCTTCGTTTAACGTTTTGGGTACAAATCAAATGCACTGAATAACTTCAAGAGTGGCAACGTGCCATTTAGGTCAGCACAACATCACCTTTTTTTAACTTTTGTTCTTTTCCGACCGTGGCTAGTTCTGTCAAAATTTTGCTCGTAATGGCAGAAACGGTTCATGGCGGCCAATCTGCACTGTTGTGCTTCATCGACATGTCAAACGATCATGCACAACGTTACGAGGTGGAAGAAAATGATGCCGTACATGACTTCCGGGTTAGGAATATCATGTTTCGATTTGTCGTTTACCATCGTCATCTATTCACGTCAGGTGATACCGAATTTACAATACATGGAGCTAGCGAAACACCCGCGAGCACTCTATGAGCGTGGTATGTTGACATCTTCTTACATGACGCGTGTCAGGTTTATCATGTTTGCATAAGTCATATATTTCGTCATTCATTGACGCCACGTAATACCAAATGTGATATATGTGGAGCTTGCAAAAAAGCCGTGAGACAATTAAGAAGGGCCCAATATACTGCAATGTAGCATTAACGCACGTGCACGCTGGGCACAGCGACGCTACGTTAGCAAAACGAGAGCACTCTATAGTCTGCCGTCAACGCGACCGGCGCCACCGGCGCGACCAGCGTCCTTGGGCGCGGCCCGACGGCAACCGGCGCGAAATGCGATATGCGGCATTTCGTGCCTATGCGTTACCCAAACAACGCTGCGTCTTTCTCTTTTCGTGACGGAGGAGTGCTGGACGTGCTCAAACGCGCATGCCCCAAAGCAACGGAACGCGGGTCGCGCCTGTGACTATATGGCAGGACCGTCGTCTGACGTGGCAACGCCGGCGTGAACCAACGAAATGAAAGCCGGCGAGCACGCGCCCCGCGTCACGTCAAAATGTGTTGGCGCCTTGACTGTGGCGTGTAGTCAAGTTCTCTAATGACACGCATCTCATAGTAATCATGTTTGCACCAGTTACATACCTTCGTCATATATTGGCGTCATGTAAAACCAAATTTTGCACATGTGAAGCTAGCGAAAGGGCCACGAGAGCATCAAGAGTGTGGCTTGTAGTCATGTTGTTACATCACACGCATCTGATGATTATAATGATTGCTCCAGTCACATACCTTCGTCATTCATTGACGTCACGTAATACCAAATTTGGCATATGAAGCTAGCAAAACGGCCGCGAGCACATCATGAATGTGACATGTAGTCATGTTGTTACACGACACGCGTGTCGTGATTATCATGTTTGGATATGTATGTCCTTTACCTCTGTCATCTGTTCGCGTCACGTAATACCGAATTCGGTATAAGTGAAGCTAGCGGAACGGCGGCCAGCACATCATGAGTGTGGCATCTAGTCATGTTGTTACATGACACGCATATCGTGATTATCATGTTTGCACCAGTCACATACTTTCGTCTTCCATTCACGTACCGTAATACCAAATTTGGTATATGTGACACTAGCGAAACGGCCACGAGCGCATCATGAGCATGGCACGTTACTCATGTTGTTACATGACACGCATGTCTTAATGTTCGTCTTAAAGTCTGCCACTTGTGTTCGCCATGCAATCTTGTCATACCGCGCCAGTTTTGCAACATGCTATGTGAACGAAACCACCGCAAGAGCTGCTGGACCATGGAATGGAAATCATAACATTCATGACATACATTTTATGAATTTGATGTTATGACTAATCAAATCTGTTCTTCATACAATCATGTTATGCCATACCAAGTTTGGTATCGATACCATTATCCAAACAGCCAGGAGAGCTAAACGTCATAGGCGGCTAAATAGATAGATATGTAGGTAGATACGCTCAAAGTCGGTGAAGCTCGCTAAGAAATGCTTTGCATTTAAAATCTGGGTTACCACGCGTCGTGTATACGTGCTTCACAATACAACTTGAAATAATGCCGTAATAATGCGTGGCACAAGCGTACGTCGCCATCGGGCGTCAGGACATTCGATCATCAGAATAAAACCAGTCACCCAGTACAGAAGGCACACACACTAGTGCACTCTTAAAGCCACGTAGGGCTGCGTAGCAAGTTCGAAGGACAACATACGCTAAGTATTTTAAGTGCGAACTACGAACAGAATATTGATATCGCATTACATTACCCTGTGACATTAGAGATAGCATTTTCTTTGTGCAAGGGCGCGTAATGAGGGCTAGGCCTATTACTGAAGTGTTCGAAGGAGTGCTGCCAAACTTGTTTCTGTTAGTAAATAAAGTGTGTTTATTTGCAATTATATTGTTATCTGTAAATAGTTTATTCTATTACTCTGCATAAGAATATGTTTTGCTGAGGCAAGATAATCAATGAACGTACAAGTAAACTAAAATGAATGCACAGAAACACGGTCCGTATGCGACCGACACAGACTATGCAAGTATTGGCTCGGTCAATGCTGTGCGTGTGAGAAAAAAAACTACGTGTTCTGTTTTTAAGTAGACGGAGTATTTTTTTAGAAAACCCCCAAGCTTCTGAAAACTACTAGATTCGATTTTTTGAGAATTCATAAGATGTAAAAATATTCCAGTTGTACACTATCTAAAAAAAGGGTTTTGTTGATGATCAACTGGTCTCGAAATCCTAGTCTTTTTTGCTGACTGAAAGAGAGCAAGAATTGGGGGGAAACCGGATATTTCTGAGAAATGCCTTTTCATTGCAAACAAGCGACCTATGAATTTTTTTTTACAATTTGCGCTGCCCCGTGTCCGTTATAACTGGTATGTCCTGTATTTGATAACTTTCCAGTAACCCGTATATTCTACAACAACGAAAAGTGACTTGGACTGTGGTTGCCTTTAGTGGTGTTGAAAATTGGCCATATTTCAAGTTCATCTGGGTCAAAAAAGCCAAGTCTTTTATTTTACTCGCCAGATATGCAGACAAATAGAACGGCAGTTGTAAAATCAGCAGAATGCTCGATGATTTATATAATACCACCTGCACTTAACAGGACCATATAAATAGAAGGATAGATTTTCACTCTTGTTTGGTCCTCATGCCAGACATAAGTTGGAAATAAATACTGTTACGTATATTGCGCTCGCACACAATTTAAGTGTCATGATGTTCTTGCGAGATGCCATCTTATAATGAATCTCGGGCATCTACCAAATGTTGTTCGCAACTTTTTTAACTTAAGGAGCAAAGAGTGTAAATAGTCTAACGAAGCAAGTTGCCCTATATTGAACAAAGTGTTTTCCTCAGCCAACGGATGGTGTATCTAGCAGTTGAAATGGCTGTCGCATACAATTTATGCGTAATGAAGTTCTTGCGGTATGCCGTCTTATAATGGATAATTTGAGCCAACAATACAAAATGCCAAACTATTTTTCAGTTATTTCAACAAAAGGCAGACAGTGGCCGGTTCTTGAAAATAAGCAGTCTATAATTTTTTGTCACACATCTTTAAACTTGTCAACTTCAAACGAGAGTATGGTCAGCACATCAAAATGGCAAACTATGAATGTATATACAAGAAGGAAAAAGGTGGTTCTGCGTGGGTAGCGTGCACACGTGCACACAACTTAAACACTACGCATTTGCGGGTGCACCTCGCGTTGAAATGTGCATTCTTTTTTCTTTCTTTTTTTCTTTCTTTCTTTCTTTTTTTATTTCTTGTTTCCTTCTATCTTTTTGCGCCTTGTTGCCCTTTATCATTTTTGATGTGTAGCACACTCCTGGCAGGCCACGGCGAAGACGCACAAACAACGCCAAACTCTTCGCAAAAAGCTTGAGAAGCTGAAAGCAGTCTCTTTTACCTCTATATAAAACTACAAAAGGCCTCTAGATATGTCGGATGAAGTGTAGAAAAGTCGCCATGGATGAACTTTGGAATTATTAGCCAGACGAGCTCTCAACATTGCCTATTTGGCTTAAGGTAGCCACTAACTGTTACCCTGACGTTAGCCGTTGTTCCGAAACGTCTGTGCTAAACGACACTGAACGTCCCCGAGATCCGACACTCCGCGTCGTGAGTAGAGAGAAGTATCCGCTGTGGATAAAAAAAAGCGCAGTTGAACTCTCTTCTTAGAAATCGGTATAACACGAAAGTGAAACATGTTGTCACAGATGTGATTGAGTGTTATTGTGTATTGTTTCAGCGAAAGGGCAAAGGAACAAATGCTATGACAAGAAATTGAAAAATCAAGTGAAGATTGGCAAGCAGCTCAAAACTTGCAGCACGCTCTTTTGCAGAAAGGTGCGTGCTGTATTACACGCGTGGAATAAGCATACATGAGACGAGCGCAAAAGAACTGTCACTGCTCGACACTATAGCAAGCTGTTCACACAGAAAGAAAGACGCACGAAACCAACGCATTCGTATACGCAGGACAAGCGCACACAAGTGTCACAGTTTTTACTTTCTCATCTATCAGCAGCCCACTCTTTTCGTAAACGTGGCCATGGCAGCGAGCGAAGTGACACCTCTGTGCCCTTCTGAACCCGTGTCTGATAAGCGCATGCGCAGGAGAGAACATGCTTCTTGAAGGAAGCGCTCTTCGAAAAGCGAAGGGCATGTTGGAAGGAAGCGATGACTTTCAGACCGCGCCCAACACGTTACCTACGCAAGGTCTTCGTGCCATCTCTTTAGATGACGCGCTGAAACTGCAATGCCCTGTGGACCACCAAACAGCATATGGTGTGATTAAATTGCTTGCAGTTAGCAGTTATGCCACCAAACGCTCCGTGGCTGAATTCTTAGCGCCCTACAATACGGTTAGAGAGGTCGCTGGTTCGATGCTCCACGCCCAAGTATTTTCTACTGGTTTGTTTTTTTTCCCTTTTGTTAGTGTATATTTTCCAACGTGATATTGAAACGAAGATGCGCGAGCCTACGGAGCGCGGAAGAAGAAGAGTAGTGGAGCAGCGCTTGGACTGTGTGGATGGGTGAAGCGTTCTAGGCCTGTCTCAGATGTACGCTGCTATTTCACAACGCCATTTCACCTCATCTTTAAATAAACACAGTCACTCGTAACAGTTTGGTGGAAGGTGCCGGGTACATCGATCTGGACGACCCAGCTCTACCGATTTTGCGACGGAGCAGACGCTTGGCAGGCTTGCCACCCCAGCTACCAGACATGGAGGACGCTGGAGCAGGCCATTACAGCCTTGTTGCTGATGAGCAACGCGCTCACCCGCCAGGACAAGATCGCTGCGGCATGCCGGAACGTCAGCCGAGGACCTTTTCGGGGCAGCCGGATGACGATGTTGACGACTGGATCAAGCACTACCAAAGAGTGAGTCGCAGCAACCACTGGAGCACTGCTAAGCAGCTCGAGAACGTGGTGGTTTTTCTCGTCGGCACCGCGTATCTTTGGTTCAAAAACAATGAGAGTGCATTTACCACATGGGAAATTTTCGTGGACGAGTTGAAGAGGTGTTTTGCTGACTCAACAGCTAAGGTCAAGCAGGCGGAGCAAACGCTTTCACGCAGAGCTCAGTTACCTGGCGAAACATGCACCACCTACATCGAGGCCGCCTGGAATCTTTGCGGAATCGCGAGTGCGACCATGTGTGACAAAGATAAGGTTGGTCATCTGCTCAAGGGAATCGCGGAAGACGTGTACAATTTTCTTATCACTAAGGAAGACTTACACACACCCTCCGACCTAAATAGACACTGCCGAGCGTTTGAAGCGCTAAAGAGGAGGAGAGTCCTACCGAAATTCGGCTATCTTGAGAATGTGAGCACGACTGCAAGTATGAACCTTCCATCGCAGGACGACATCTCTTCTCTTATAAGACGAGTGGTTAAAGAAGAATTTGCTCAACTGCAAACTGTGGACACCGCCGGTGTCTGCCATCAACGTGCATTCGACCAAAGACCCCGTGAACCACTGGTACCTCGAATGCGACAGAGCTATTTTTAGTCTCGCCCGAATTGCACCGATTGGTTCGAACAAAGGAGTGAACGACCACTCGAAAACCAGGAACACAGGCAAGCTGCATCACAGCCTCGGCCACCATCGCCCGGCTTTTATAAACCGACGAGGTCTACTTCACCGGGGACAACTAGACACGGCACCCGTACTTGCTACAACTGCGGGCTACCTGGAGACATCGCTAGGTACTGCTACCGTCGCCAGCAGCGAGCTCCACGATTTAACGTGTACACGCCCTATGTACCTGCTGGTGAGTCTCGACCATTTCAGGGCTCTTTCCAACAGCAACACGCAGCACGTGCTGACTCGCCTTGCTCCGACCGCAGCGTTACGCAACCACCCGCACGCCAACAGCGATCCCCGTCTCCGCGTCGCCGCTCGGGGACACCACCAACTTTGGGATAACTGGTGCGACCAATGGGGGCGAGGCCGCAAAATTGTCTTCCGCAAGACCCCCTTGCGATGTAATGGTTGAGAACAAAGTGAGTGTTTTTGTAGACAATGTGAGTACTGTTGCACTAGTTGATACCGGCGCTGCCATTTCCATGATGAGCATGTCTTAAAAATCGCCTTGGGACGAAAGTAATGTTTGCTTGGAATCGGAGTGCTACGTTCCGCGGCGTAGGGGGAGAAACGTTCAGCCCGGTTGGAGTTAGTTCTGTTTTACTTTCTGTAGGAAATCAAACCTTTCGAGCTGAACTAACGGTGCTTGCACGAGCGACCCACGACGTCATTCTAGGTATAGGTTCTAGGTATAGGTTGCGGGAATGTGGTGCAACTCTAGATTATGGTAATGGTGTGATTATTTTTCGTCCCGTGTTGCCGTCTCCACTGATGAAAGATACCGTGGATGACTGCTTGGAAGTGTTTTCCGTGTCTGAAGACGTCTGATTGGCCCCGCATACCGCAATGTTTGTGCGTGTAAACTCTTCGCATTCTTGTGCGGGTTCTTACTACGGTTTAGCCAAGCCGAACTTCAGTAACTCACTTAAGAAAAACGTTATTGTGCTTCGTTGCCTCGTGCTCACCGTCGATGGTTGTGCCGATTTGTGGACTGTGAACGTTTCCACGCAGCCCATATATCTGCCTGAAGGACCTAAATTGGCAAGCTTTCAAGAGCAAAGTACTCTTACCTTACGGTCACTTCAACTGTCGGTGGATATAAATAAACCCTACGCCAACTCGTACCCCGACTATTCTGCCAGCATTGACCGTATGATTAAAAGTCACTTCCATCAACTGAACGGTCGCGGCTGCAGGAGGTGATCGCACGCTACGCCTCAGTCTTTGACTTTGCCTAAGACGAGACATCTACCGTTACGCCACCGTCTTCACGTACGCAACACCGCATCTATACAGGCCGAGCACCACCATTACGCCAGAAGCCTTATCGTGTATCGCCTTCCGAAAGGAAAGTCATCGCTGAGCAAGTTGAAGACATGCTAAAGAAGGGCGTCATACAAGAATCGTGTAGTCCATGGGCAGCTCCTGTCATTCTAGTGAGGAAAAAGGATAATTCATGGAGATTCATCGTAGACTATCGTCGCCTAAATGCCATCACAAAAAAGACGTCGACCCTTTGCCACGTATCGATGAAGCCGTGCACTGCCTGCATTCTGCCTCCTATTTTTCTTCTGTTGACTTGCGTTCTGGTTATTGGCAATTTCCTATGCATCCCTCACGTGAAGAGAAGACGGCCTTCGTAACACCAGACGGTTTTTTTTAGTTTGACGTTATGCCCTTTGGTTTATGCAATGCTCCAGCGACATTCGATAGATTTATGAATACAATACTCCGTGGACTAAAATGGGAAATTTGCATGTGCCATTTAGATGACGTGATTATCTACGGCAAGACTTTTCAAGAGCATAACCACCGCTTGTCACTTGTAGTTGAATGCTTACCCGAAGCTGGCCTTGTTTAAAACTCAAAAAAGTGTCATTTTGGAGAAGGTCAATCCCTCGTATTAGGGTTTCTCATGGATAAAGAAGGCGTGCAACCAGACCCACAGAAGACCGTAGTGGTTCGCAATTTTGAACCACCACGAACAGTGGAGGACCTGCGAAGTTTTCTGGGTCTGTGCTCATATTTCAGCCGATTTATTAAAAACTTCGCAAGACTTGCCTCCCCACTGACATCCCTTCTTCAGAAGGACATACCGTACTTTTCGGATGATAATTGTGAGGCTGCATTTCAACAGCTGAAGTTTTTATTGACTTCAGGACCCATGCTGAAGCATTTTGATCCTGATGCTTTGACTGAACTTCATACTGATGCTAGTGGGCTAGGTGTTGGTGATGTACCGGCCCAACACTGCAACAGCCATCAGCACGTCGTAGCATATGCCAGTCGGACACTGACCCGAGCAGAGACGAACTACACCGTCACCGAGCTCGTGTGCTTAGCAGTCGTCTTCGCCAATCAGAAGTTCCAACCGTATCTACATGACCGCGAGTTCACAATAGTGACTGATCACCACTCACTATGCTGGCTTGTGGGACTTCGTGACCCGTCTGGCCGGCTGGCTCGTTGGGCGTTGCGCCTCCAGGAGTTTTCTGTTACCTATAAGAGCGGACGATGTCACACAGATGCCGACTGCTTATCACGCCTTTCTTCAGTACACACCAACGCTGATGAGAATGACATTGAATGATTGATTGATTGATTGATTGATATGTGGGGTTTAACGTCCCAAAACCACAATATGATTATGAGAGACGCCGTAGTGGAGGGCTCCGGAAATTTAGACCGCCTGGGGTTGTTTAACGTGCACCCAAATCTGAGTACACGGGCCTAAAACATTTCCGCCTCCATCGGAAATGCAGCCGCCGCAGCCGGGATTCGAACCCGCGCCCTGCGGGTCAGCAGCCGAGTACCTTAGCCACTAGACCACCGCGGTGGGGCGATGAGAATGACATTGATGACTATTTAGTTTCTTTCTCATCCGAATTCTCAGATACCAGCAGCTTCAAACGTGAGCAGCAGCGCGGCCCTACTCTGAAACCCTTGCTCAAAGCTGCACATCACTCCGTTGACAAGCACTTTAAAATTTCAAATGGCATGCTGTATGAAAGAAACTACTCCGTCGATGGCCTCCCGTTGCTTCTAGTGGTGCCGGAAAGCCTGCGCCAGGTCGTCCTTCGTTCTTTGCACGATGACATAACATCCGGTCATCTCGGTTTCACACGCACGCTACATCGACTACGTGAGAGGTTTTACTGGCCGAAAATGTGGAAGACCACAAAACAGTACGTCGCCAGCTGCGCGATATGTCAGCGCCACAAGTGATCCACCACTGCCACGGCAGGTCATTTGCAGCCCATACCTCCACCCACATCCCCTTTTGAAAAAGTCGGCATCGACTTGCTCGGACCCCTTCCCAAGACCCCATCGGCCACCGATATGTTATAGTGTGCGTGGAATATTTAACACGTTATACGGAAACAGACGCACTGACATCGGCCACAGCAGCCGCTGTTTCTTTTTTTCTGGTACAACGGGTCATACTGCGTCATGATGCTTCACGGGTTGTCATCAGTCACCGTGGGCGACAATTTATCGCCAAATCGTTTGAAGAAATTTTGCGCCTCTGTGGCTCCTCTTATCGCCTCTCCACCCATTACCATCCGCAAAATAACGGTCTGACTGAGAGAACAAATCGAACTCTCACGAATATGCTATCGATGTACGTTGATGCTGACCACAGGAACTGGGACGCCGTCTTACCGTTTGTTACTTACGCATATAACACCACCAAGCATGAAGTTACTGGACGTTCGCCCTTTTTTCTGCTTAACGCACAATATCCACTGAATTTTCTGGACACTCTATTACCTTTCTCGCATCAGGAAGATCTGTCCATCGCTCAGACGTTGTGTCGCGCTGAAGAAGCACGTCAACTAGCGTGCCTTCGAAGATTGTCTTCGCAAGAACACAGCAAAAGTCGCTACGATGCCAAGCACATCCCCGTAGAGTTTTCTCCTGGTGACTACGTTTGGCTGTAGGCTCCTGTTCGTAGAAAAAGATTGTGCCGGAAGTTTCTAGCAAACTATTCCGGCCTATTCGTGATAGTCACTCGTCTCAGTGACGTGATTTACGTTGTCACCCGAGTCACAGCCATTAACCGGCGTTCGCGCACTACGCAAATTGTTCACGGAGCCCGCCTCAAACAGTATCATCATAGGCCTATTTAACTCGCTCGGCGAGCTTCGTCTGCCACCGGGGGAAACGAAACGAAGATGCGCAAGCCTACGGAGCGCGGACGAAGAAGAGTAGTGGAGCAGTGCTTGGACTGTGTGGTGGAGTGAAGCGTTCTAGGCCTGTCTCAGAAGTACGCTGCTGTTTCACAACGCCATTTCACCTCATGTTTAAATAAACACAGTCACTCGTAACAATATTTGTGATGGAAGTACGCCAGTGATGCCGTGGTGGATCCCGGCATCAAACAACTTCGTGTTGAAATAGTGTTAGAGATATTGTCTGCCTGCCTTACAGCCTTCTTTATTGGGATTCTGTCTCTTTCTTTATAGAGAACTATGATGGCTGTGGATGCGCTGTAGGTTTCTTCCGGTGTGTTTATGTACGGTTCTACGGTGCCCTGATTCCATAGTGCCTGCATCACTGCTGATTTCACGACTGAATGAAATGCTTACTCGTTATCTATAAACGCTATTTATAGAATTTTTATTGTGCGCATTCATACGATGACCTGATTGATGGTATGATTATGGTATATTCTAGAGTGGCCTTTACGAAATCCTCCTTTCTCCTTTGGTAAAATAAACTCTAAAGTTTCCCTGATTCTATCAGCTTGTCACGCAGTTTATTCACGTACAGACCTACTGGAAGGCCGAGGAACGCCAGAAAAGCGAGGAACGCCAACAGGCCGAAAATACAAAACAAACGCAAGCTCGGGTCGCGCGCGTGCACCAACGCTGTGGCTTGCCGTTTCATGCTGCTTCGTCGTCGTTCGCATAGTTCGCTACATTGGCCCCCGGTGAATAGCGTAGCCAACCTGGCGACTTAAGGCGTAGTCAATATAGCGGGGTCGTAATACGGCTTCAGGCGACTCACATGCACAATTTCTCGGCCACGAAGGCGTAAGTCATGAGACTGTGTCAAAGGCTCACTCTCATAATTGACTGGTGACGTACGGGCGAGAATGCGGTAGGGCCCGTGGTATCGTGCCAGTAATTTCGACGAAAGGCCAGGAGTGCTCGGTGGAATCCAGGGTCAAACGAGAGCACCAGTAGTGAAAGTAGAGAGATGTCGGTCGGTGTCATGCCGTAGCTTCTGGTGGCCTTGGTCCTCGGTTGTCAGTGAACGGGCCAATCGTATGCAATCTTCTGCGTACCTGGCAACATCAGAAATTGCAGTGTACTCAGAGGAGTCGGGCGTGTATGGGAGGATAGTGTCCAGCGTGCACGATGGTTCGCGTCCGTACAACAGAAAGAAAGGGGAGAACCCTGTTTTCGCGTGCGTAGCGGTGTTATACGCATACGTGACGAATGGAAGGACAGTGTCCCGATTGGTCTGGTCTGAAGCTGCGTACATCGTCAACATATCACCGAGAGTGCGATTAAATCGTACTGTGAGGCCATTCGTCTGCGGGTGATATGCTGTCGTCATGCGATGAACCATGTTGCACTGAGCGAGCAACGCTTGAATGGCGTCAGACAAGAAAACACGCCCCCGGTCACTCAAAAGTTCGCGGGGAGCACCATGGCGAAGAACAAAGTTGCGCAAGATGAAAAACGCAACTTCCCGCGCGGTTGCTGCGGGTAGTGCTGCCGTCGCCGCGTAATGCGTGAGGTGGTCCACGCCGACAATTATCCACCTATTTCCAGAAGACGACGGGGGAAACGGTCAGTATAAGTCGATACCGACGCGGTCAAACGGACGCGCTGGACAAGGCATGAGCCGAAGTGTACCGGCAGGACGTTGAGGTGGGACTTTACGTCGCTGGCATGTAGTACAAGCACGTACGTACTTGCGGACAAATGTGTATATGCCGTGCCAGTAGTACCTCTGACGTAGACGGTTGTACGTTTTGAGAGCGCCAGCGTGAGCGCTTTGCGGGTCGTTGTGGAAAGCAGTACAGATTTCCGAGCGCATGTGGTTGGGTATCACTAACAGCCACCTCCGACCTTCAGACGTGTAATTCCGCCGATAGAGTAGGTCGTCTCGAATAGCGAAATGTGTGGCTTGACGGCAGATAGCTCTTGATTCCAAATTAGCTAGCAGATCAGTCAGAAAGGCGAGGAGTTGGAAAATCCACACATCTTTGCGTTGTTCCGATGCCATGTCTGTGAAGTCGATTGGTGTTATGACAGCTGAAGAAGGTGACGAGGAGGTTGGGTCAGCCGGTAGCGGCGAGCAGGATAGCGCATCAGCGTCGCAGTGCTTGCGGCCGGATCGGTATACAACACGAATGTCGTATTCCTGTAGGCGAAGCACCCAACGACCAAGGCGCCCCGACGGGTCATCGAGTGATGATAGCCAGCATAGAGCGTGGTGGTCCGTGACGACTTCGAAAGGGCGGCCATAAAGGTATGGGCGGAACTTCGTCAAAGCCCAGACAATTGCGAGGCACTCTTTCTCCGTGACGGAATAATTACACTCGGCTTTCTTGAGGGTTCGACTCGCGTAAGCGACCACGCATTCTTGGTACCCTGGTTTTTGTTGAGCCAATACAGCACCAAGACCGACACCACTGGCGTCGGTGTGGACCTCCGTAGGCGCATCAGGGTCAAAATGACGTAGTATTGGAGGGGATAGTAATAACCGCCGAAGCGCGGTGAAGTTTTCGTCGCACTCTTTTGACCAAGCAGAAATGCCTTTGGAAGTTGTCAACAGGTTGGTAAGAGGCGCGATGATGGAAGAGAAGTTGCGCACAAATCGACGAAAGTATGAGCACAGGCCGATAAAACTTCGAAGCGCCTTGACGGAATTGGGCTTAGGATAGTCGGCCACGGCGCGGAGTTTCGCCGGATCCGGGAGAACACCCTTTTTGCAGACGACGTCACCCAGTATAGTGAGCTGACGAGCGCCGAAATGGCACTTCTTGATGTTAAGTTTAAGGCCAGCAGAGGTGAGACACGTGAGAATACCACGAAGACGAACAAGGTGAGTCGAAAAGTCGAGAGAAAAAACGACTATGTCGTCTAGGTAGCAAAGGCACGTGTTCCATTTGTAGCCGCGAAGGATGGTGTCCATCATCCGTTCGAAGGTAGCTGGGGCGTTGCAGAGTCCAAACGGCATGACGTTCAACTCATACAGCCCATCAGGTGTTACAAATGCAGTCTTCGATCGGTCAGGATCAGCCATTGGAACTTGCCAATATCCCGAGCGTAATCTAAAGAGAAGAAATATTCTGCCCCTTGCAAGCAATCGAGAGCGTCGTCGATGCGTGGCGACGGGCACACATCTTTCCGAGTTATCTTATTGAGCCGGCGGTAGTCGACACAGAATCGGATAGACCCATCCTTTTCGCGCACAAGTGCAACAGGGGAAGACCAAGGGCTCTGCGATGGCTGGATGACACCACGCTTGAGCATATCGTCGACTTGTTCGTTGAAAATACGGCGCTCTTCCGCTGAAACTCGATATGGTCATTGGCGTAAGGGAGCATGAGTACCGGTGTCAATGTGGTGCGTGATGTTCGCTGTGCGATCCAAAGATAGTTGAGCGCAATCGAAGGCAGAACGGAACTCTCGAAGAAGGGACAAGAGTTCCCTTCTTTGTGTCGGCGATAGCTCAGCGGCAACAGAGGGCTGGAATGAGTCTGGCGTGGGCAGTGTGGCCACAGGTGGCGTCATAACATTGAGCTGGGCCCCGCCGCGGCGGTCTAGTGGCTAAGGTACTCGGCTGCTGACCCGCAGGTCGCGGGTTCGAATCCCGGCTGCGGCGGCTGCATTTCCGATGGAGGCAGAAATGTCGTACGCCCGTGTGCTCAGATTTGGGTGCACGTTAAAGAACCCCAGGGGTCGAAATTTCCGGAGCCCTCCACTACGGCGTCTCTCATAATCATATGGTGGTTTTGGGACGTTAAACCCCACATATCAATGAATCAGCATTGAGCTGGAGGTGAGGTGCGTGTTCGTCGAACTCTAGAGGGCGCAAGAGGTCAACGTCTTGCATGTTACCCAAACATTCTCCGCGAAGTAAGGTAACTGGCGACGATAGCGAGTTCGCGACGAGCATGGTGGTAGCACCGGATTCCACGGTGAGTACGGCAAAGGGAAGGTGTAGGCTACGGCGGCGGGTAAATACGTTAGACGGAGTGAACAAAACAGTTCCGGTAGGAGCGGCCGTACAGGTCAGGGCTACAAGGGTGCATGTTCTCGGTGCTATTTCCATGTCTGCAACAACGACAAGTTTGTAAGCTTCAGAAAGAGAATCCACCAAACAAGAGGTTGGCAGCGGTGTAAGGGCAACTTCTGCACGTGAGCA
Organism: Rhipicephalus microplus; assembly: GCF_043290135.1. Lineage (NCBI taxonomy): Eukaryota > Metazoa > Arthropoda > Arachnida > Ixodida > Ixodidae > Rhipicephalus > Rhipicephalus microplus. Next base: position 20,185,717 of record NW_027464588.1, read on the forward strand.
ATCTATGATGGCCCGATGACGCGAAAGAAAGTCCCATCCAAGAATGACTTCGTGGGAGCAGGATGCCAGCACAAAAAGTTCAATGGCATAAAGTTCACCTTGAATAATGACACGTGCAGTGCACACAGCTGTAGGTTCTATGCACTGCAAGTTGGCCGTGTGGAGCACCAGGCCCGGAAGAGGCGTCATCACCTTTTTTAACTTGCGGCATAAGGTCTCAAGGATTATGGAAACGGCGGCCCCTGTGTCGATAAGCGCTTGTGCAGCGGTCCTCTCAACATTGACGTCTATAACGTTTTAGGCGAGAAAGATGGAGGCCTTAAGCAGTTCGAATTGTATGCAGCTGTTGCCTCCGGAGCTGCAGCGATCAGTTTCCCTGTTCCGTAGCAGGTCGGCGACGCATAAATGACAGAGAGCGTCGTCGGGGCAATGGTGACCGATAGTTTGCGTAGGGTCGAGGACCGTCAGTGGTGTACCTTGATGGCGTCCTAGACGACGACGCCATTGGCCTGCCCACGGTGATAATTGCAGGGGGATCTCGGCGGCAGTGGCGTGCGACGTGTCCAGCGATACCACAGGCGAAACAGATGGGCCTATTATCCGGCGTCCTCCAAGCGTCTGAGCGACGGTAAAATGGAGCTGAAGATCTCGCGTAGGGATACGGCGCAGCAATTGGGGTTGTAGGCGCGACATAGGGTGGCGTGGCAGGTTGAGCGTATGGCATACGCTGTTGCGTAGGCCAAGCAGCGACGGCGGCGTACGTGAGAGGCGTTGTGACTGGTGGTTGCTGATGCACCGGCGGAAGGGCTTCAGCGACTTGGGTCCGAATGACATGTTGGAGGTCCGGTGCCAAAGCTTGCATGGGCTCATGTGTCAGTGGCAGCAGTGACAGCTGGCGCGCTACCTTTTCGCGGACGAAGTCCTTGATTGTCGAAAGCAGCGGCTGCTGATCGGTAGGATGGGCAGCTAGGTGCAAGCTTGCGAGCGTGTCTGGCGTCGTGAGGGCTTGACGAGCAATTGTGCGCTGCCTACGCAATTCATCGAAGCTTTGACAGAGGGTGGGGGGATTTCTCACGAGCAACATCTGAAAGGCGCCGTCGTCAATGCCTTTCAATATGTGCCTAATTTTTTTCTTCCTCAGGCATGGTAGAGTTGATGCGGTTGCATAGATGCAACACATCTTCAAGGTAGCCCGTGTAGGTCTCGCCTGGTTGCTGCGCACGTTGACATAAACGGCACTCGGCTTGAAGTTTGCGTGCCGCAGGTCGTCCAAAGACGTCCGTAATAGCCGTCTTGAATGCAGACCACGTAGTAATGTCAGCTGCGTGGTTATTAAACCACAGTTGCGCGGTGTCCGCAAGGTAGAATGTGACGTAGCCCAGCTTACTTGGGTCGTCCCATTTGTTACTTGCGCCGACTTTGTCGTACCTCGCCAACCAATCTTCGACGTCCGACTAAGTGGAGCCCGTGAAGATAGAAGGGTCTCGTGGAGGATACACGGCACCGCAAGTGACATGGACGGTCGAAGGTCCCACCTGGAGAGGCGTCTCGATGGCCATGTTCGTGTCACGTAGAGGGGGAAGCGTACAGGAGCGAAGTTCCAGGTTTGCACCGGAGTCCCCGGCACCTCCACCAGATGTCACGCAGTTTATTCACGTACAGACCTACTGGAAGGCCGAGGAACGCCAGAAGAGCGAGGAACGCCAACAGGCCGAAAATACAAAACAAACGCAAGTTCGGGTCACGCGCGTGCACCAACGCTGTGGCTTGCCGTTTCATGCTGCTTCGTCGTCGTTCGCATAGTTCCCTACAAGCTATTAATTTTTGGAATAGTTTGTAGGCAATGGTTAGTAATCTGATCGGCCTGCTGTTTCGACGTCTCCTTTCTTATAGATCGAGGCCATGTTAGCACTCTTTCAAGATTCTTGTACCCTTACCGTCAAGAGACACTTCGTAAGCAGAATAGACAGTTTTTTCTAAAAATCTCTCCGCCATCTTTCAGCAGGGCTGTTATCTTATCCGCACAAGCCGCTTTCACTCCGCGCATTCCTTCTATGGCTTTCATTAATTCTGCGGTCGCTAATGGTCGGCTGCTGACTTTTCTGGACTAATATTGCTTCCACAAATACTACCCTGGTTGTTACGGCTGCTGTACCGATCTCTGTAGAACTCCTCCGCTACGTCTACAATCCTACTCACATTAGTTGTGACCTTGCCTTTTTTTCTTTCCAATGCATTCATTTGATACATACCTACAAACAATTTTGCTGTCGCAGCTTTTTCTTAAACGTGAACATAATTTAGCCAGCTGTAAAGAGCAGAAGAAGCATTAACGTAGCAGCTATTCAGTCTAGGGAATATCTGAGACTGGTGAGCTGTGCATTTTCATGCTTTTAGGAGGCAGAGAATAGGATTGAATAGATGCGTGCAAATACGCGCTTTAACTAGAGCTCTGCAGAAATTATTAATGAGTTTGATTCGTGCTACATTATGCATTTTGAAGGGGCAACCTGAACTCGCTACGTCGACGTCCTATTGTTTGTCTTTTTTGTGTTTGCGCTCAATGCTTTTATGAATGACATGTCCTAACTTTCCCAAGAAGCAGAGTTGTTCAACTGCGAAAGTTATGAAGATCAGTACCAGCAGACATCGCAGTTAACAGCTTGACGATTCAGAATACACAATGCTTTATTGGAAGAAAGAAGTGTAATTTAAAGAGCTTGTCTACTTTGTAAGACACAATAATAATTAGAACTAACACACAATGATGTCAAGAAAACTGTATGAGATGTTCTTGAAAATAGTTATAATGTAAATGTAAAGAAATAAAAAAGAGGACGAAAGGCAAAGTTGTTGGCGGCAGGAACCGAACCTGTGACCTTCTAATGACGGAGCCGATACTCGACTTTAGAGCTACAGTGGCGGTCATCCGTACACATTTCTTATAATCATTCTCAGTTCGTTTTCTCTAATACTAGTGTTTTATTGCACGGCCACAGAAGCGATTGTGCTTGAGGTATCACTCGAACATGTTTAGTTTTAAAGTGGCACCTTGCTTTTTTGAAAAAGGTATACTACATAATATTTTTAACCATAACTGACAGTTTTCGGTGTGTGTTCAACATGAGGGCGTAAATGAGCTTGTTCATTACGCTATATGATTAGATGACCGTAAATATTTTTCGGGAACAGCACGCTTTCAGGAGGTGAACATGGGTGAGGACTGAAATTACCCCGTTTTGTGAATAGGAAGTGTATGAGCGTTTCATTCAAGTTGGATTCCGTCATAGTTCAGTGCGTGGTGGGTGTAGGGTCGTAAGATTCATTATTCTAGTTTGCAGTTCTACCTATGCTGAATGAATGATAGGAAGAAGAGATATTTTTGGAAAGACATACAGAAAAACGAAGCAAAGCTTCGAGCCACTGGGCCTGACGGGGATGGATAGATAGATATGTGGGGTTTAACGTCCCAAAACCACCATATGACGGGGATGAACTACGCGGAATCTTCATATGAAAGGTTGGCTGGGTATCATGCGCGCTTTGCAACAAATTACCATACTGTTTTGTCGGCAAAGGAGGCATTGCCTCACCTAAGGCAGCGCCTCGTCTATGTTGTATTGGCGGCATGTGGCTGGAACTGATAAAATACAGGGGTTTTGCTTCACATGTAGATACCATGCGGCAGTATTGTGGGAAACAGGAGCTTGCGAAGGACTCAGCGCTACTGGCAGGTAAGAGCTACGTGTCGTCTGCAGATCACTTTTTCTTGCATAGTGTCGCATTTGGAGTGCAGCGTAAGAAACGTAAAGTTCCGAGTTACGCAAATATTCATTTTCTAACAATGAAACACGACACCTAGTACTTACATGTTAACGTTGCTCCTCACAATTGCGTAATATTTGCTTTATAATCGACAATATTCACAAGTACAAAGGCAGCAACCAGATCAAGATGGCTGGACGTTGAGGAAGGGCTTAACTTTTGGTGAGTGGTTGAATCGCCTGAAAGACAGACAGACAGACAGACAGACAGACAGACAGACAGACAAACAGACAGACAGACAGACAGACAGACAGACAGAGAGACATAAAAAATTTCTGTGTTCAATTATGCCAAGAAAGGCTATCGTCGTAAAATTTCTAACCCATTTCGATAAGCCAACTTCTAGGGCACCCGCCGTTTCCTGAGTATTAAGTGGCACTACGCTCACTTTTTGTTAGTGCACGTTAGTGTGATAAAATGCCGCAATCTACATGATTGCACAGTGTGTTACAAGAGACTCAAGTCAACGTAAGTGAGAAATAAAGCACTTGAAGGTACAAAGACTACTCTATCGTTAATTTATTAGTAATCGTCTCACACATACTGCTAATTGTTGTTGTTATAAGAGTGGATTAAGTTACATGCAATAAATTATATAAAATGAAGATGTACCCTTGCGATGAGAGCAAAAATGTTTGAGGCCTGTGTAATTCGTCTTAGGTCACGTTAAGCATCCCCGGATGGTTCAAACTTCTGGAGTGTGCATCTGCAGTGTCCTTCATACTGATATTGTGGTTTAGAAATGTTCAACACCGAATAATATAATAATAACAATATCTTTTGAAGATGTAGCGTCTGAGAACAGCCATGTAGCGTACCGTGGTCACGACTAAAATCTTGTGGTGTGCCTCACTACTGTTTTGCTGATAAGCCTGGTGTTATGTTGATCTTCGTAGGTCACTGGAGCATTTACGACCTGTAAAGATGTGAGAGATCAAAGCTTATTGAATAAACCACAACAAGCTGACTGATACCAAGATACAAACCTCAAATTTCTCCTTACGGCAAAGATGGCCGATGTTCATCCAGAAATTTACAGCAGAGTTGTAACACCAATTTTACTGCCATGTTTTCTTCATTTCACCTGAATCGCAAAAAAACATATTTTACAGCATTAGGAAACGCGTCAGGGGCACTCAGTCGCTCCAAAACGTCGTTATTCTTTTTTATTGTACTATGTTAACGGGAACAAGAGCGATAAAGTGCAACATAAAGTTGTAGTTTAAAGCACTCTGTACATAATTATCTTGCAAGTCTTAGCAGGTTCTCCTAATGTAGACACCACAGAATTTGGTCGCTTCGTGGGATGCTTTTCTATTTTTTTCGCACAGAAAGCTCCACTTTTTATTAAGCTTCACAAACACTCATAGAAAAATGCATTTATCCCCACTGAGCCAGTTCTGTTTTTTTTCTTATTGATCAAAACGTGTCATTTGACGGATAGTTTTTTTTATTTGGAGAGTTTGTGGTAGGTGCACTGAGCAAATGCTTAACTTCAAAGTCTGGAAGGTGCATTTTGGGCTTAGATAGGCGCACTATTTGTGTTCCTCAAAAATTCAGAAAATGTACGTGCTTGTGATGAATAAATTTCAAAAAGGCAACCAACATAGTAAATATATGAGAATCTTTATATCACCTGTAACAGCACTCACAGTGACATCGATGAGAATTGTTGCAAACATAGCGAAAAAGCTAGCCCATAGGTAAGACAGACAAAACAGGATGAATTGTTCTTCGAGGCTGCAAAACGAAAAAACGACATTCTCACCAGCATCTCCTCCTACTAAGCCAATAAAAATTCGGGAGATCCCACGTACCTTAAAAATCGACGTTATGTGAGGCATGCAGGCAGAAAGGGAACGTGTTGTGATTTTGTTATTCAGCGACGTCTCGTCAAGTGACGCGAAATATATGTATAATTGTTGCACGCACAAACATATGATTGAGTGATTGATTTGTGGTGTTTAACGTCCTAAACCCACCATATGATTATGAGAGACGCCGCAGGAGAAGGCTCCAGAAATTCCGACCACCTGGGGCTCTTTAACGTGCACCCAAATCTGAGCACACGGGCCTACAACATTTCTGACTCCATCGGAAATGCAGCCGCCGTAGCCAGGATTCGATCCCGCTACCGGCAGGTTAGCAGCCGAGTACCCTAGCCACTATACCACCGTGGCGGGGCCGCACAAACGTATGTTGAAGCGTTGCAGATATTTATACGCCAGTTGTTTGCACTTGCGCAACGATGCGAACAGTAACGTGAGTATTAGCAACACCAGAAGCGATAAATTTATATGAAGCACTGGTGCTCGCGAGGATGGTAGCCCTTGACACCGCTACATAAATCTACTTCAGCGCATTGAACCTAACTACAATTAACGTTAACCCGACGTGACGGCTGTATTGTAGGAATACTATCAGCGTCAATTGAAACCCGAACAGCGGCAAGCTTTCGCGATGGTATAGTACATGCCGTCCAGCTATCACCGTGGACAGGCACGCGGTTATGCGCAGAGCTGCCAAACGGTATGCGCGCGCCTGTCAACGTTGATAACGTCGATAACTGGACGGCGCACATGCACTATTCCGTCGCGAAGGCTAGCCGCTGTTCGGGTTTCATTTGACGGTGATAGTACATATGTAATGTTTATATATTGGTCAGCTAGCACTGCAACTACAAATGAAGTTTCCCGACAAATTAGCGTCTATTTGAAAAGTAGTTCCCGAGACCTGGCGTGACCCTAGGGTAGAATGTTTTATTACCATGCAGAATGTTTGGGTTTGACTCCTGCTGGGATCCTGAAATTGGTTCTTTGCATTCGTCGGGCCTACGGTGTTCATGTGAAGTTTTTCTGAAAGCTCACGTGTTAAAACTGTCCATGTTTGTTCTTGTCACTCCCGAGTAGATTACCAAGTGTCAATAAGCTGTGGCACATTACCGCATACCATTGGCACCTACCCGTCCGTGGGTTTGGGCCACTTTCTGGTGGTAAGCGTTTGACGACGTACGCGACGGGATCTTGACGTTATTGATGTCTTGACCAGCGAGCCATATTCTTCAAGCCATGTTACCCTTTCATGCTGGTTTCCGTTCACACAAAGTCAAGGGGGTGATCATGAGAGCGCCCAGACGTAAGCGGCTAGACAATTAGATATACAGATAAGTTGATAGACGCCAAAAGTTCCTATAGCACGCAAATAAATGTTTCGCATTGAATATTTTCATTGCATGCACACAGCGAGAGTATACAGCAATTGTAGTATGCTTGATATGAAAGCACTAAAGCACAAACAGTATGAGTCTGCAATAAGGAAATGAAATATCCACAGACTTGCTAGCTTATGGTAGTGGTTGTACAACGCACACATGTTTTCATAAGTAAGAAAGGTGATACAACTTTGTGAAATGTACCAACTTTTCTAAATCCAATGGCATGCAATCAGGGCTGATAGAGAATCTTACCAGAATAACGGTAAGGTATATAAAAAGAAATTTTCAGACGAAAGGTTTTTTGGGTGAGTAGATTTATTGCGAAAAAATCTTAATTGAGACACAATCTCTCTCGGAAACGTGTTCAGCTGTGCAGAAAACGTATGGTTTTTCTTTTCACTATACAGCAGTGTTTTACGTATAGCATTGCAAGTATTTGATTAGAAGCAATCAGCTACGTTTTATTGTATTTTCTAACATTGGCGATTTCGTTTTCAAAATTTTGATCTTTGGCGTTAGCGAACATTTTTTTGTAATTTCTTACCAGTAATCATTTACTATATACATATCTTTTCATAAAATGAAGTTGTAACCAGTCTTCTTGGGCAGTTCTCGTTCAACATAATGAGTGAGAGCTCCGTACAAACTCGTGATCCTTTTATAGGGGAAGTGCCTACATAGCGTTTTTATCGGTCTTACTTGAACGTCAACAGCAAATCGCGACATTTCATGTGTCAGATGGGCACTAGTATTGAAGCACTGCTCATGATGGTGAAACGCACACACAGAATGAGTACGTCTGAAGAATACAGGAAAAAGCAATGCTTCGAACTGGAAGTTTTATTTAGAAAACAATGTCCTCCTATAGATTAGATTATCATATGGCATCGCTAAAAATTTTGAATTAACCACTTGGCCAAAAATAGCATTGGTAATTCAGACACAGACTAAGAAACATCATGAGAAGATGGTATTTTAGTACCTGAGGGAACTTACGCTGCTTTCTTCAGATGGATGGGCACCAACGAGTTCGCAATCATTCACTTTTAAACCACCTGATCTCAACGTGAATTTAGCAACACGAGGTATACACACCTTATGCCCCCACAACAATGAAAGGAAAAGAATAAAGAAAACAAAAATAAAACCTAATTTTTTACTTTCCCTCTTAAGAAAGAACCTCACATTCACAAAGATTTTGCATTAGACACATCGGACCGCCGATGATCAATATACAGGTCAGTATGAGTGATGCTTAGAGAGGAGCCACAAAGATAGCAATGGTTTGACACAGGCATAACATGCCATATTTAATGGAGAAGGTGGCACTGAGGTAGAAGGTGCGTGTATGATTCTCAGCTAAACAAGTTCTGCTAAATAATAGGGAAAGAGGGAAAGAACCGAAATCAGGCAAGGGGCGGTATCGAACAAGGCACCATGTTCAGCGGCTGCAAAAGCGTTGTCGTATACAATGTTCTCTTCGCATGCGAAAAGCTATTCATTGGCCAAGCAGGTCGACATCTAAGTGAACGTCTTCGCAAACATGAACGTTCATTGAAAGGAGCTCCGTATTATCATTTTGCGATGCACTGTGAAAAATCCGCATGGCAACGTCCCTTTGACAAAGTTCCAATCTTTCGAACGCGTAGCAATCTCAATTGGAGGATAAATCATAGAGGCTTTCAGTATCAGGAAACATGCCAGGGGTTGCTCTCTGAATGTGAGGTTTTTACTCTTCGGGAAGGAATAGAAATAAAAGCGGTTTCTTGTTATAGTCTTGCAGTGAGGCCATGCATAACTTATATCTTTTGTTTGTTAGTTCTTTTATTTGTAATAACGTGGTTATTTATTGTTTTTTATCGCCGACGTACATGTGCTTTACAATTTGAGGAAAACAATTATAACCATAAACCATTACTTAACTGTTGTGACGTGTAAAATTGTAATATTGAAAACAGATCATCACATTCATGTATGTGGTAGGGCTAAATAACGAGGTCAGTTACCGGGATAAAGGATTCAATTCTGTGTGCAATGAAGTGACATGATACAGCTTACGATTTGGGGCTGTCGAAGAATGTCGCATTAATCACTGGTGGAATGCTACTTCTATTCTCAGGGCAGCTCTCAAGTTACACTTTCATTCGGGGAGGTCTTCGTCCACTTTGAATAATAGAAGTGATGTGGCAGAGTTGGTAGATGACCATTGTAAGTGTCGCCACACCGGCCCCCTGCGTGACCATTGCTTTTATGCTTTGAGAAGATACTACATAGCACGAGTGGTCAGCGCAAACAGTCAACGCGTCTATAACAAAATAACCTTTAACTTTGTCAACATTGTGCTTGCATCATGAAAGGGTATTTGTTTTTCTTATATGAACACATCAGAAGAAGATAATTTGTTAAAAGGTTATGCCATTTGGGTCACTCATTATGAATCCTCAGCGCAGCATTTCCAATAGGGTAGCAGCATGACTGCCTTTTAAGGGAGGCGTACAATTTTAAATATGGCATTTATCTCCTTAATTTCTTGCCTACTCATTGAATAATTCGCGTTCCTAATTTGATATCATGTCTACTTGATTTTCACTATGCGGTCCACAATGTCACTGCCGGTGGTGTGTGCGCTGCTCCGTCCGAATTTTGAATAGGAACAGGTGGCCACAAATGCCAAAAAAAACAAGTTGGTGAAGAAGTGTACCAGAGTAATTAAAGGTGGCAAAATATGAACTTGTTTTTTGTCAATCTGCATCTTGAGGACAATAGAAGGGTATCTTCAATAGTAGTGAATTATTAGGGGTTCATTCGGTGCTCAAATTGTCTCTGAAGTTAGGCAAACACGAGGATGTATATTGATAATATTATTATATAGGAAGCTACAAACCTAGATATTTTCTACTCTATGTCGCTATTGAAATGATGTGGTACTTCTTAGGTAAAGTAAGACACAATTTTTCTCTACTGGCAATCTACTACTGAAGTTGCCCAATATCCATTGTGTAGCAATGCAGCATGCGAATATGTTGGTGCACGTGTACCTCACATATTGCAGAAAGTACTGATATGGATGCCTTTCGTCAACTATTCCTCAACCTAATTAATTAACAGTAGCTTCGCTTTGACGTTTTCAGTGATTCCGCAAAAAATCTCAAATAAATCCTGGGTAATAACGTGCCTGTAATAAGTTAAATTTGCACAGCATTGTTTGAGCAGTTGAAATTGTATTGTTGCGTGCTCGCTGAGCCCTATATTTATTTTTTTATCACTTTCACGGTGTACACCTCATAAAGCTCAAGCTCAGGATTATTAATATTGCGGAAGTAAGTAGGCTCTTAACAGATAAGGCGTAGCAAGCACCCACATACCCCCTAGGCATCGCAATAAACGAACCTAAACAGTTACTTAAAGTGCAAGTACGAGATTTCAAGCATCGCTATTCATCTAAAGCAGGTATACCACCAGCACGAGACAGCACATACCTTTGAATGTACAAACGGAAATAACACAGCCAGGAGACATAGCCCTACGAATGGTGCCGTGATGCCATTGTAGACTATCAGGAATGCCTGCAGCCAGAATCGAGTTTTTAGGCTAGGTGTGGGATCTGAGAAGGCCACAGTGCCGAAAACAAACTTTAAGAGTGAGCCACGATTATGTGTGAAGTGTTTTTTACGTATGTAATTAGGAATCATATCAATGCTACCGACAATGAAAAATAGCAAGCATGTGCCAAAAGATTTTGGCCCATTTGATTGAAAAACCATATTCTAAAGTACGTGGATGCTAAACTGGAATGGAAACCACAATCAAACGTATTCACACCATCTCTGGAAATATTGAAATATTGACTTCGTACTTTCAATTTACGCTTAGAGTTCACATATGTGGCGAGAGCTTTCAAAAGCAAATGAACGAGTTGCTGTAAGGGTGATGCGTTATGAGAGTTACGACACAAGATTATGATGTTGAGGAAGTTGAAGTGAACTAACCTCTACATTATCGATAGCATCGCATTGATGCCACTCAGAAGTCCACCAGCAGCGTCGTTCACAGCTGCAAAACGCTAAAACATTTGTGCTAGCATGGCCTCATGGAAACCAGAATAAATTCTATAGAAAGTGGTTGTGCTTCATTTCGCTTTGATAAATATCTACTTTGCTGTTGCGGGATGAAAGCAACTGCTTCAATTCAATTCTTATTGATTTACCCTCTTTCTAAATACTTGAAGCAGTTCTGGTGTAGTGTGACCTTCCTACTCCCAAAAATGATGACACTTTTGGTCGTTTCAGTCAAAATATACAGCAAATAGAATTTTTATATAGCAAGAATACAATAAAAGGTACCTTTTAGGACAGAAGAACTTGTAAGTCATACCTCCAGGGAGTTTTGAAGTAATTATGTGCATTACCACCTTTTCAAGCATTGCTTGGAAAAGGTGGTATTGCTTGAGAAGGTGGTAATCTCTCAAGTGCTCTGGAACATTACCTCATCCCATCGCACCTTCAGCTAATACTAATAACGGAAAGATTGTAAGCCGTGTGCGGCTTTCTTTCAGTGGCGAAATTAATTAGGTTCACTGACATACTAAATGCACTATGTTGTCACGAATCCAGACCATAGTGGGTTCATATTAGGCGTAGTGTGGTCGCTGTGGCCAAGAAACGAAAGCGCATAATCGAACTTCGATTAACATATCTAAGGAAAAACGAGTACTCAGGGCAGCCCTTTCACATTTCGCAGCGTTAAGCGGTGCTTAAGGGCTCTAAAGTGGATACTATGCAAACGTTTTAAAGATGCCAAAACTGTTAACACGTTATGCAGGCTTATTAACGTATGCGAAGTTTTGCGACGTAGTGGCATGAAATTTATACTGCTGCGTTGCTACCAATACTGACGTAGCGCTTTATCAATTGAATGATAACGAGACAAAATTAACATTTGTTAAATAAATATTTATCGGTGGCACATCGTTAGTATGGCGTCTGAGCATGGCCAGTTGGAGTGGTAGGCTGTGGCTTACAAACTCCTCCCTAACGTGTTACGTAATGGGCTACAGACCAAATCCTGACCTCGAACAAGATTGCTGGTTACACTATATGCCTTAAAGTTAATAGCATTCAGCAGCCAGATCAAGTTACCGTTATTTCGTCCTCGTTCAACTGTAAATTATTGACTCGCATGATTTATTTTAGAAGTCCAAGTACGTGACTTTAGGATTTCATAGGAAATAGTTATATAGTAACATATATGTTTTTTATCGTCGATGTAACTTGTAAGAAACTGCCTTGCCTTTTCTTTTTTCTAATACTAGGAGGTAAATGTGCTGACTTACCCTTGTGACAGAACCCATGTGTTCGCATAGCATGCTGTAAAGTGTCATTACTATGCCCAAGCCTAAAGCTGAAATAAAGCACAACGTCTGTGTTCAGCGTTTTTAGAGTATTTTTTATGGAAATAGAAATGATATTTTTTACACTTAGGTGGAATATCCACAATTTAATGTATGTCTTTGAACTCCGAAAAGTCATCAGCCTTCCTTCCACCTGAAGCTTGTTAACGAACTTGTAACTATTTGTTGCCAATAAATGATCCATATTCATTATTTTAACGGAAGAACTATGCTGCAATTCCTGTTTTTATTTTTACCATGCTAAACATGCTATGTAAAATTCACAAAACAGGAGTTGTATCACGCAGTGATACTCCTTTTCTGGCCGCGTTTAATTTTCATTGTCAGTTTTGTCAACTCTTTTGAGCTGGAGTCCGTACATTTGTGATAGAATACATTAAAATTTGTCATACTTTAAAATGTTTTGAAAGTAAGTGATACAAAAACAAAGCTTTTATTTAAAAGTACATATTTTATCGCGAGTGTGCGTGGGCTCATACAAGCTCCATTTTAACGCAAAAGCACGTGGGAACTGAATGGCGGCATGAAAAAACCTCGTTAAGAAATTTATATGAAAGAAGAAGTATTGCAAACATACCATTACTTGGAACACATAGCAACACCTCTGCTGTTTTAGCATGATTGTGTTTTTGCCCAGGGCCCGACAAGATTATACGGCTTTCCGTTACAAAATTGCGTCCGTGAAATACCGATCGCAGTGAAGAACAAGAAGAAAAAGTGGCTTTGATTTGGATGCATCGGACTGGGAGTCGAAACGGCGAACAGGGTCAACGCGAATAGGTGCCAGGTACTCTACTCACTGGGTTTCCTATGCTCATGAAGGCGGGTTCAAAAACGCTCCATTTTTCTATGCCTCTTACTCTTTGCGAATGACCTTGGCGGGTGGTTGGTGGTGTCGCAATCTGGAATCGATAAAGTGAAAGCGCTGCAGTGGGGTATTATTGAGCACCGAGAGTAAGTGATTCGTTAGTTTGAGCATTCTGTTGAAAGAAAATAGCAGTAGTAAGCGGATTTATTGGGAGAGTCATTGGCTTCCTTAGCGGGATGCATCAGACCGTGCCTGGTCGCCAACTCGTCCGTGAGTTTGAAGGCCCGCATCTGGCCATTTAGGCTTATGGTCATGAGGATTCTCTCCCTGGTGTTACTGTAAGGCGACTGTCATAAGACTTCTGGTAGGGGAGGGTCATTGCTGCGTCCCAATTTGATGATCACTGATTTAGAGTCGTGGGCTGTGTTTCGCAAAGGTGCAAGTACATGCGAAGAGGGCTGAGTAGATGTTCGATAGACGTACGGGGCACGGAATGAGGTGGTTTGAAGCCACCGATTGTTTAGCTTTTGTTTAGCTTTGTTTAGTGCTGGTGGGGAGCTGATGTTGCTAACCTTGTTAGTTTGTAGCGTTCTGGATGTCGAGAAATATGAAGAGTGGTTCTTTTGCTTTTCCGCCTTGATACGAAGTATGGCCCACCGCTCGGCGTACGAATCCTTGAGCTTGTCCGTGGGCGGCAGCCTTCCACAGGCTGCCTGCGCGCCCTGAAACCCAGACGAGTTGGATGAAACTGAGATATTTATCATCGGTGCTGCTGGTGGTAGTGTTGCCTAAGGTTCTGCTTTCCATTTGGGGCAGGTGACGGAGGATTCATGCCGTGGTGCGGCAGATCATGCCACGTGCAAATCGGATGATGGCAGATTTAGTCACTGATGTCTGCCGAATCTGACCAATGCAGCAAGAGCCATTACAGCTTTTTCAGCCTCGATTGGGTCTTGTGTGCCTATGCACCCTGTGCCTAGGGTGGTGGGCTCACTATAAACTGTAGTGCGTTTTGCCGATACACTGTTTGCATAGGCCTGTATGGGGGCTCCATATCTCGCCGCATCCACATGAGAAGCGTTTGTGTCTATACTGTAAGCACTGTGAAGGATTCTGACGCGGACTGACCATGGTCGTCTACCATTTGAATGCCGGCCAGCATATTTTTTGGCAATGACTGCATTTTGAAGCGTTTTCTCATCTTGAGTGGTAACCAGACCAACTCTGATCTGGTCGGTGATGAAAAAATGTCGATACATTGGAGTATCTATTTTCTGGTCTCACTGCCACGCAGTCCTTTGATTTGTGTAGTTGGGTAAGCTTTGATGAGTTTATGTAATGTATTGTGACTTCCGCGGCCAAGGATTTCCGTTGTCGATGAAGTGCGGCAGAGCCCCAGGGCTCTCTTGTGGACTGTGCGTATCACGTAACTGATCCTTGTAGGTACGAATGAAGAAAATGAGTGCATAGTAAAGGGCTCATTTTCTTTGATAATAAGGTTTTGAAGGAATTTAACAACTCAAGCAGTTCTTTTTTCCCCATGACCTGCTTGCTCGCCGATATTCTTGCTCAGAGCCGGGCAGTCTGAGTTACGGTGACTGCAAGCCTCTCTAGTGCGATGGTATTGCTCCTTCCAGTTTGTACGTGAATGCGAAAGGCTCGCTCGTGTGCTGCGCTGTCGGTATTTTGGATCCATCGATCCTGATACTGATGGTTGCTGGTGGTGGGTGTTCAAACTTACGGTAGTCAGGAGGACGAAAAAACGCAAGTTCGTATTTCTCCACAGAACATTTGAAACACACACGGCTGACGTATTGGGCCACGGTGCCGACGGCTCGTTGCAGTGCCTCCTCGATATATACGCCGGAGCCGATAGTGCTTCATACCGTTACATAGTCCACGTACAAATAATTCCTTATGTTAGGGATGATTTCCAGTCAGTTACAGAGTTGAATCATCACAAGGTTGAAGAGGGAAGGCAAAACAACGGTTTCGTGTGGCGTGTCTTTGTTGGACAGGGCAAGTGTCTTCGTAGCATTGCTGTCATTCACGGGAAGTTCTACAGTGCGGCCATGTAGAAAGAAGCACATGTAATTGTAAGCACGTGCGCCAGAGTTCGTTCCAGCCAATTGTTCTAGCATTGCTCATGCGTAACGTTATCGAAAGTGTGGCAGCTTGGGCTAGTTGCTATGGCATGACGATAGTTATAGCGCGAAAACAAAACAACGACACAGAGACAGGAAGCGCTCGTGTCTTTCGTGTCCTTCCTGTCTCAGTGTCGTCGTTTTGTTTTCGCGCTATAACATCGTTATCGAAAGCCTTGTGCATTTATACACCTAACCACGACCGCGCACGTGCACGTACGGGGTCTTCCTATAGATCGTGGTGGATTTGTAACAACGCATTTTGAGTACACAAACAGGCGTGCACACCAAGCATGGTTGACAGGAAAAGGTCTTGTACTTCTTAAAGTTGTTTTGAACGCGCCAAGATTGCTGAAAGAAAGATACGCCAGCGGGTAGCGGAACGCTTTTCGGTGTTGACGCCTCCAGCTGTGAAGTGTGCCTCTCCCGTTCTTAAAGCACTACATTGAATATTTCTTGGTACGCATTAGGTTGCCGTATTACTTAAGAGCGCAAACATTGCCAATTTGTTGTATCGGCAACGCTTGGAATGAGTACATACGAAGTTTCTGTGTTATGTGGTTGTTGACGACATCTTTGCGTGGGATTTAGCATATGTCGTGCACAAATGTTGTCGTGCCCAGGCGTTTTGAGGAGCTACTCCCAACGTTAAGTCACAATCTCTGGCGTTAGTGTTTACGGTGGTTATTCAGCACTAGTCGTCAAAGTGTGATGAATCAACGCCGAGTCGTTCTATAACAGTCTTACACCAAGATACATTATGCATCTTCTCGTATATCTGTGTCCAAAAGCCAGTCAACGATACACTTATGAACTCGTGGTCCTCTTTTGTGTCCTACTATTTTATATGACGCTGGTATTCTAATCAAACGGCTGGTGCGATAATTGCTGCTTTGTTCACATGTTCAGACTTGCCAGGTAAACCCCAGATACTCAAAATCTTAAACAAAACAAGCTGTTCAAATGTGGCTTGAACCAGTAACAGGCCATACAATAGTTCTTGGAGAACCAGCTGGTCAAAAATTTGATGCTCCTGATCTCCTTGATCACAATATTTTTATTAGGGAACGCCCAAAACAAGTCATTTCATCTACGTAAGCTGGTTAAGTGAAAGGTATATATTGCACGGTTTGTAGGGCATCGCAATAATTCCTGTGGCAATAGTGCTGTACGAAGAGGACAGTATGGCGGTGACAGTGGTGGAAGAGACACGGACGGTAAGTAAAAAAGACTCCACATGAAACTTCCTTTTTAATCCTCTGCTATGAAGTGAGACTAGCGAAGCAAGAACGGTTTCTCTTACCCGTTCCACGTGTAATCAGCAGCAGATGTTTCTCAGAATTCTTGTATCTGCGTGCGATCACGTCAACGTATAGAATAGCAGCTTGGGAATTTATTGTTGAGGACACTGTACTAGAAGGAGCGAAGAAAAAAGCGAGAAAGACCTATTAACGCTTTCTTTCAAGACACGTCGATGTAGTTTTGTCAGCAGTTAGCTATCATGACCCCCGTACATCTATCTATCTATCTATCTATCTATCTATCTATCTATCTATCTATCTATCTATCTATCTATCTATCTATCTATCTATCCATGATTCGCCTAGCCGCTTACGTCTGCGTAATGTTGTCATTGTCTCTTTAACCTGATATATACTAAAACTGACGTAGGAAGGCGTGAATGCTTGATGAGCATGAAGAGCAAATTAATCTTTATAACGATGGTCGGAAACCGATGTAACTGTGCCATATTGAAAAAACTAAACACTAATCTCCTCTCAAATTTTGTTTCTATTACTGTAACAATCAAGCCAGTATTTGCGACATTGATTGGGAGAGTTAGTTTAATTGTATAAACTTAGTTAACGCTAAACAATGCTATCTATTCTAGCTGAAAGCCATTTGCGCAATTTTCCCGCGCACGAGCTTCGATTTTCGCCAAGGGTTACAGTGAGTTGCGTCTCGCGCGGTTTTCCACACCGCTATCAGTTGAGCCTGGCGTTGCAACTGCTGCCTTCTATCTTCTTCCTTTACTCTTTAATCGTCTATTTGTCTTGGCAAGCATAGGCGAATACGTAGCACACCAGAGCGCTGGCCAGATTGTGCATTAAGCATTGTAAGCGATGTCTCAATGAATGAGCTGCACATCTCACATTGTGCTACACGTGAGGCAATAGACCACAGTTGCTTCTCTGTGCAGCACTGGCCATGTAAACATATCAATACGAAATTATAAAGCTGTGCATGAACTGGGCGCGTTGTGGAATTTCGTACGTCACAACGAAACTGCATATCTGCAAGTCTAGCCTCACTGCTGGTTAGGGAGAATATCAGAAGTATCTAGTCGGAGCAGCTTGCAAGCGACAGCATCGCGCATTAGTCTACTCATCGCCTCACTCGCACAGTACTTTGCTTCGACTACAGCCACAATTATGAAGCTTTATGACTTCTTCAGTGGATGACTTCAAGTGAGGTTTGCAGCGGGTTTTTAATAGGTTACACCGTGTGTCTTAAGGTTTTTGTTTGTCGTAAAAGACTTGGTGTTTTTTATGTGCCGAAGAGGTGTAAAGATGAAAAGGAATTAGCATTGTGAAAGAATCATCTGCAAGATATTGATAGTTTAATCAGAGTGATTTAATATTATACCACTTTGCAGGTTATTGTAAACAAGTGCGTGGTAACATCGTGAGTTTCCCGAATAACTAGTTAGCGCCTTACTATATTAGAAAATTTACTTTTTCGTTATTCAGTCGTAGCTCGACTTGCCAACGCTCTCATGAAAACCTATTGGCACTGTTTTATCTCTATATCCCACAGCAACGTAGTTTAGTTTTTGTCTTGTTCCTTCCACGCTACTCACTACTTCATCTCTTTGCCCCATTAGATCTTCGTCGAACATTTTTCTAAGGGTAATGCATTTTTTACTTGAGTTGCCAGCCATGTACTCCGTTATTATCATATCACCAGACAGTTTGCTACAGCTGTATTTTCATAGTGTCAGCCCAGAGTATCGAAGTATGTCCCCATTTTGTTGTCTCTGTTTAGATGCTTTAAATCTTCGGGATTTTCCGAGGTTGCTTTGTGACGAAGTCACGTTAAACGGAATGCGTCAGGATGGCACTAAAGAGAAACTGCTAACAATCAAGTGCTAACGATCGCTATTTGTAGTGTACATTTAAGGAATCTTAGACCTTCGCAAGTATTTTGACCTATACAAATATCATAAAATATGTCTGACCAGTGACTATGAGATTTCAAAGCTCTAATTACACATAAAAAGGTCAGCAAAACAAAAGGCGAATAAGAGTAATAGGAAACATTGGCGGTGGCACTTTACAAGTAACTTCACCGTCAGTAGCGCGGTACGTTTCTTGTAACTCAATAAAGTACCTAATATCTTGCAAGTGTAAGGGGTAACGTACTTGCGTTAAGCTTTCTTGGAAACGAGAAGTGGAAATCTGCCAGATACTTTCTATTTCTAGAATCTCATGAGTTTTACTCATAGCTCCTTCCTTTCGTAAGTTAACCTTTTCTTGAGCTCGCCCCGACGTTGTTTCGTCGCAGTGATGGAATGCTGTCTGCCTGTCAAGCGGCAAAAAAAACTCACGCGCGATATTGGTATTGCGTAGGGTAAATTACGATGAAGAGAAAATTGCAGAGCTGCCCAAAGACAGCTATGAACTGCTGCAGTTGGTTAAATTCAAAAACAATTTGTAATCACTAAAACCTTGCTCCTGCAATTCTGTAGGGCCATTTATCAAGCCTGTAATCGAAATACATCTGCTGTATGTGCAGCTGTGGCAACGTTTTTTAATTATTAAAGTCATGTAGGAGGATGGGTGACTTTCAAACCATCTCATTGGCACTCGTAAATGTTGCTGTATTTACGCAAGTAGAAGTGAAAAAAGTCTTGTTTACTTATGAAGATGTGTTTTCTGGAACGCATGTCGCTTAAGCATTTGCCCACTCCTAAAAATATTCAATGTTTGTTCGCAGAAGCCCAGCTCCGAAAGAGCTGTCTATTTGGCAAGACGAGTGATATTTTCTCTGCGCAAAGCATTGATGTCATCCTATTTTGTGTTTATTAGTTGCCATTGGAAATAATGGTTTCCCTATGTATCCTAGGTTGAAAGTTTTTTTTATGTTTCAATTTTCGATGTTTTATGATATTTTATTTTTTACTTCACGAGAAACATTTGGCCACCATTATATTGGTGGTATTTCGAGCAATTATCAAAAACTTTTTGTTAACTTGATATTTCATGAAAATTTTGTTGTTTGCGATGCAGGTTTTACGCGCATTAGAAATGTGTCCTTTGCTAAAAGTGCTTCAAGTGTTCCTGCAGCGAAGATGCACTCATTAAAAATGCTGACAAAGAAATAACTGCGCAATTATCATGCGTCCCTTTTTGGCGGTCGATGGTACAGAAGTGGCGCTTCGCGTTTTTTTATAAGTACTGCGGTAACATGTATCTTGCTTGTTAGTGTAAAGCAACGTATCTACTTTTTAGCAATGTTTAAAACAGCGATAGTAAGTGAACGGGAAGAGAGTCTAAGCGCAATGCTCAAGTTCAGTGCATGGGAAGTTATAATAAAATTAACTTTGAAAAAAAAAGGCAGTTTTCACCAGAAGAAATGTACGGTTTAATTGGTACCTTGTGGCCGCGCTCACAATACCAGCCAGAAATAATCCAGAAAATCCAGGCACGTTTATCAGGTAGGCATTAATGTAATGTGGTATTATCTGCAAGTAAACAAAAATTGTAAGGATAGTTCTCTAGTAGTCACCGTGAAATGTTAAAAGCACTTCTCAATAATTGGATACAAATTTTTTTAGAATAATTTCTATTATTTTACGTATAACATTGAGTAGTAAGTCCCATCATAACTGAGCGATAATATCTGAAATGTTCACTAGGCAACCAGCTAAGCTATGTCAGCAGCTAATGTGTTTTTTTTTAGGCAGGAACAGATACAGATTTGCATGCGCATTTCCTGTCTCCTTAGAGGATTGCGTGTTTGTAACATGTCAAAGCGTTCAAAATGTATTGCTGCTTGATAGCATGTCAGCTGACCACATTCTAACGAATAAACTACATAAAAATAAGCGTCACTACTTGTGCAGGTCAAAATAACAACAGTCAAATAATTATTACGAGTGCGACACACAATGACGGTGGTCTGTATTTTGTGTCACCTATACATACGGCCACCCGCCCAGCTACCCTTTCTGACCGGTAAAACTCTAAGCAAAAAAAATGGTTATTGAGCTTTATTTTCTTCTTCGTTCACCGGCCACTTCAGGAGCCGACCGTGTTAATGGCCCCTAAGTTCAGCCATTCACTTCGATATTTTTGATTGTGGAAGAACAAGTGATAAAAATTTGTGAAGTAGGCAGGTCGCTTGAAAAAGCGAATATGTAAATATTTAATTGACGTTGCGTAATATTCTACAATTTACATCATTTCATAGCTCATTATTAAAATTGACAAGTACTGGAAACATCACTGCAAATACGGCGATGTCGACAAAAATGTCTTTGGGTCGTTGCCACATGGTAATTGCTAACCACCATTATATACACTTGCTTGTTTTCTATTTTCACGCCGACACGCTAACATATGAGTAACTTTTTGATGCGTCTTGTTTCAAGTTATGTCAGTACATATTTCATTTACGCCTGTTGTGGTACACGATCATGATATGTACCATGCAGCCTCTAGTGATAAGTCATTGGCACGGTCAGAGCAAACCGAATGTAGTTATAAACGTTTTGTAAACTTTCAATTGAAATACTCCACCTCTAAACCTGAATATTCGTCCTTAAAACACAATAGTGATTTTTTAACCGTTGAATATTTTTTTCTAGAGGTCTTCGGCTTGCGTTATTCACGTTAAATGCATAATCACTCAACATGCAATGGCACACATGTAATGAGTACATATATGCATGTAGCTGTCTGTCGTACCAACCTTGCGGCTCTATCTATGCTAAAAAAAGAAAGTAAATCAACAATGGCTACATTGAGTGCCCTCATGCAACCAACTTTTACTGGGGCGTGGAAAAGGCACCGTGTAACTGATGCCCTTGACGTGGCTGCCCTTGACGTAGTGATGCCCTTGACGTAGTGTCAGGTCCGCAATTGCAATGTCGTATCTTTCTCATTGTTTACGTTTCTTTTTTTTAATTCTACGACCATTATTTTTTCAGTGTATGCTGCTGAAATCTAGTCACGAACGTGTGTCGTGTCATCCCTCGAGTTTTCGCTTGCTGCGGTGTTTCTCACTTTATTTGTCGCTGTTCTTGTGTGGTAACCTTGAACTCTAAAGCGGGGACCCTAGTCAGAGGATCACCACCGGATCAAGGATGCAACCGGACCGAGCGAGCTGATGAGATGCTTCGCATCTAAATCTGACAACCCTCAGAATTGTAGCAGACGTTGCAACCTCCTTTTTTACGAAGTGGTTGACAACAAAGCTCAAGGGCACAGTGAAGAATCCAAATGTCACGTCTCCTAAAATGTGTCAGAGTAAGCTGGTTATGCACTCATAGACTTAAAAAATTGCAGTAAGAAAGAAGCCGTCCTTCAAATGGTACTTTCACGTGTTTTTTTTAAAGCAGAAAATTCTGCGCAACCCCAGGAAGATGAAAGGAAGTGGCACCAGCATTTCAGAAGAATTTTCTAACACAGCCAGGATGAAACAAACTTATGTGGCCATACGCAAAGTCGCAGATCGAAGAGGCCAGTGAAGTGAGCCTTTTAGTGATACTCTGATCATGAATGGGCAAACGCACGCGTATGACAATGGCGCGAATCAAGTTGTATCCTTGACTTCACCCTCAAACTTGATGACGTAGGTCTTTCTTTTCAATTCATCATTTGTATAAGTATCGAAAACAGAGTAGAATATTTTAATGATTTCACTGAAGCAAACTGTAAGTTTAGGGAATGAATTCTTGCGAGACAGAGACATTGCTGAGAGTGAAAGTGATGGGTATCGTGATAGTGATTTTCTGACTGTTTCGCCACTTACTAGAAAGAAAGACTTTATCATGGAGGAGATGTGCTGATTTTGTATAGAGTAGCCTTTGGTCAGGCTGGTGTAGTGCCCGTGAGGCAGTGCTCCGGAAACGTATGCTTCCTAATGACAAAGCGTTCATTGAATGTGATTTTATGGAATGTAGTTTTGATATAGCACTGGTTTCCCACGTAAGGGAATTTTAGCAGCTTACAGCAATTCTCGAAACACTGCAGCTTGATAGGTTGCCAATTGGCTGTGACGTCAGCTTGCCTTCTCTCGAATGGCACCAACAGCCTGATAGTGTTACCAATGCTGATAAGTATCGTTAAAAACAAAAAAACCTACATTTTGTTTTGCTCTTGAACGAAATTTGCTGGAACCAACACGCGGACAAAATATTTTAAACTTCGAACTCGCAAACAACGTCACACTTATTTCATTCAGTGTGACGTACGTGACGTAAGTTATCATAACGCTGTGGTGAGCTAGATGCATATTAGCTACGTGAAAACCATATTTGATCATAATAGGCGGATATTGAATTTTGAGTAGGCTAATGAGGCTTTTATTAACGATGCCTTAGATTTCTACCTGACGGTTTTTGAGATAACCCGAGACTGAGAGCATACATCAGTTGCGCTCATCATTTAGGAGGAAAAAATATAACATCAACACA
The DNA here is from genome assembly GCF_043290135.1 of Rhipicephalus microplus. Taxonomy (NCBI): domain Eukaryota; kingdom Metazoa; phylum Arthropoda; class Arachnida; order Ixodida; family Ixodidae; genus Rhipicephalus; species Rhipicephalus microplus. The sequence continues at coordinate 20,208,817 of NW_027464588.1, forward strand.
AATAATTTTGTATATTCACCCCAAAGCGTTCTAAAAGCAAACTCTGCTTTACGCAGTCATTGTAGAGGCTTATACAGAAGAGGCAGAGATGCTATCAGACTTTTCTAATGGTACTTACAAAATTTAAGAAAATCACCAGACATTACACGCAAGTTGAACGTTGCTGTTCATATGGCAAAGATTCTTACTCTGGTTCTATGCACTTTATACCAGAAAAAAATCCAAAAGAACTTTGGAAGTATGTTCAAGGAATGGTAGCGCTAACGTAGCTGTCTGATTGTTATGTTCAGCACTGACGCTGTTAACGACGACACTGCTAAGGCGCAAAGTTTTATTCAGCATTTTTTCATATCTTTAACACACTCAAATGACAACATTGAAAAAAAGAAACTCAGCAGGAGCGCAATAAATGAGATGGATGAGACCAATGTTTGTACACTTGAAATTGTAGGGCTGTTGCAAAAGTTAAATCAATCAAAAACTGGTGGCCCTGATTGCCTTGATCACCAATTTCCGCAACCTTGTTCTACATGAGATTCGCCATTATTAAAGATAATCTGCGAAAGATTACTGGAAAAATTTTTCTTCTGTATAAGTGGGAAGCTTAGGGACATAGTTCCGAACTGAAAGTCAAGCGTGTGCATTGTTGCAAATTATCAACCGGTGTCGTGAACATCTGTTTTCGATAACGTTTGACAGTGCATTTTATACACGTCTGTTACGATGCTTATGAATGAACACTGTTTGTTTAAACCCGCACAGCAAAGGTTTCGGAAAAGCCCTTCCTCTATTACACAGCTAACAGAGTTAACACATGACAGTAAATGCTTTCAGTCTTAGGCACTCCGTAGACTAAGCATACTTGGAGTTTAAGAGGGCGTTCAAGACTGCACCCCATACGTCACTAGTGAAAAAATTGCGAGTTACAATGTACATTCACAGAATTTTCCTCGAATAAGGTCATACCTAACATCATGAAAACTGTAAGTAATCGTTCACGAACCTCAAACTCAAATTGTCAATGTCACATCTGATGAACCAACTCTATGTTGGGACCATTGTTACACCTCTTATACAGAGACAATATAAGATTGACGGTATCCAATCCCAACCCGTTTAGTCGCTGACGATGGTGTGTTGTATAGAAAAATAAGAAGCGTGTACTATGTACTGTTACTCCGAGAAGTCCTGGAAAGATTTTGTGAATGGTGTAGAAAATGACCCATGAAGTCGTCTTTAAAAAACTTCACATGTGAACAATTTTTACATGAGTAGTATCAACTTAACACAGGAACCTCAATGTGAACATTTCCGTACTTATTTTACGTATAAGTTAAGGTGACCGAGGCAGGCTCTTGTCGTTCTAGTGACGGCTGGGAAAGAACTGGAATTTTCGCCATGAAACGAAATTTTTTTCTACTATTTTTGATAACAATAAAGAATTATTCTACAAGACGAATGTTCAGCCCATTCTTCAATATGTATTCACAGTTTGGGACCTTGAAGCTCAGCTAGACTACAATAAATTGTGAACGAAACTGAATGAAGCTGCACGGATTGGATCAGGATTACATCAGGGATCAGCAGCAGAAATATTCAAGTGACGATTTTGAAAAGAATATAAGATTGGGATCACCTATGCAACCATCAGCCAAAAATGTGGTTGCAGTTTTTTTCAGGCTGTGTATTATTGCCATGTCAGAGTTGGTAAAGTCAAAGAAGAAATGGGTACCTGCGAGCTTCTACTTTACGAGTTGCACGTGATAGCGATATCCTGTCCAGATAGGGCGTACTTAACAACTAGGTGCATACTTTTTTTACAGGGAAAGCTGTTATGAGATCACAACTCCGGTCACGAAAAAAAACGTAGCACCAATGACACAGTGGGGCTCGAACCCTGGTCCGCTGGGTGCCAGTCCATTTTTCTACTACTGCGTCACGGTGGTGCTTGTGACTTGCTGGCAAACTTGCCTTAGACTGGCTTGATGTGAGGAAAGCAATCGCGGTAATATGACTTATAAGCGTTTTAAAACAGCGAAAGAACAACCAGTCATCGCACAATGTGAATAGCGTAACGAGTGCACCGTCTAATTCTCCAAACTAATAAAAAAGCTTGTTCTTGTTCCCCTATTAACTGTGGCGTATACCCACTTCAGTCATAATTGTTCATCGTCGTCAGCCACTGTATGACCGATTGGAACAAAATTTCTTGCACGTGTTTAGCGGATACTACGATTCTCAGAAGAATGATGAAAAACAGCATAGCGAATGCTGACCTACTACCCAAAAAGTTTTAATATTAATGTTGTAGTGAGTAATGAGCAAGCGGGCTAACTACAGCGCGTAGATTCAAAATAAAAAAATGTTTACGTGTTATTGAAATAAATTTATTCACGCCTGTGAATCCGTCCTTCAGAGTTTCTATTTCTGGGTGTGCCAGTGCGAAATTTGGCAAGGCAGTGTGAATTATCTGAATAAAACCAAAAAAACCAACAAAGTAATCTTAGTATTCTTCTGTGTCGACTTACGCATAACTCTCTTTTTTTAAGTTAGGTTTTTATCAGGGTTAATATCAATTGCTAATACAAAACCTTTAGAGTAGGTACAGATCAGTGATCATTGAAACTTCATTCTAGAATTTGTAACGTTGTCATTTTATAGGTTCTTTTACTCTAAAATTCAGTAATACTTTGTGAGACCAATCAATTATTGACCGATCCCCCACAGGGGATATGAGCCACAAGGCAAGGTTAATAAGAACAAGAACTAGAACAAGTATTTAAAAAAAAGCTCTGAGAGGCCGCTCTTCCAGCTTTCGCTGTGACTCTGCTGCACCTTTCACGCAGTCCTGGCGTTTTTTTAAGTAAGCAAAGTGCATAAAGCACTCACCTGATCAATGCTGGATATCTCACCCAGTAGTGTTGGGTCACATCCACGAAACCAAAGGGTCAATGCCACCCCAAGAAACAGACCTACGAAGTAGAGAACTACCAGAAGCAGTGAACCTGTTAAGGCGGTCCTGCAAAATCACAGCTAATGAATGTTGAATACATTGCACCAATCAATCACTAACTTTCAGTTTGCTAAAACAAAACATTTGAAATAAAAGGGCTAAGTAGGTCACTCGAACGAGATAAGTGCTTACAAGAACATGCAAAGTGGGCATTGGCCATCAATTGTGCAACCGAAGTTCACTGCAGGAGTGTAGCCGATACGTAAGGTGCTCGACTGGTTACCCGTATGTCACGTGTTCGAGGCCAGCTGAGGCAGGCGCAATTCAATAGAGGCGCAATGGTTTAGGCTCTTGTGCTCTACGATGTCAGTGAACATTAAAGGACACCAAATGGTCCCAAATGACAGAGCCCTCCTCCACGGCATCTCTCCTAGTCATATCGTTGCTTTTGCCCCTGGCCAAGGTAATACAACAAGTATTATTGATAAAAAGAGAAGGATTGCTGGGTTTAACTATTCTAGGTGAAATGTTGCCCTTGCAGTGGCATTCCAACTCCGATTCCATATGAATAACTTATTTCTTGCCAAATACACCATAAGATTGTCGCTTTTTATAGTACTTTCATTTATGAAAAACTACGTTCTAGTCACCGCTATATATAGTGTTTTCTTCTTGCTTCTTCTGTAGTCTGAATACTTTGATTCGAAGAAGTTCGTTTCAAAACTAGTTGTGATACAAATACAATGAAATGTTACATATAAACTATTTTCAAACTCATTTGCTCTCAATGTGTTATCAAAGACGATCGATCAAAATAGGAGCAAAATTAAAGTGAAGCATTTTTATACATAGGCCCCACCCAATCCTAACATTTTCTCTTTGCAAATGAGGAGTAGTGCACTAATTCATAAATATACGTGTACCTGACGTTTAGCACGTTTATGTTCGGTTAAAAATGATGTTCTTACTATGCAGCTGAATCTCAGAGTTAACTTGTTCACTTCTAAGACTAACCTGCAAATTTCTTTTCTGTTCACATAATAGTGAAGAAAACACTGCTCCAGTGGTTACGGAAGAATTGCTGTATTTGTACAGCAATAAAATTCCTAATACTCTAATACCAACGTACTAAATACTAAACTACTAATATTTGGTCGTAATAGTTTGGCAGTACTAATATTTGTATGCCCCCTTAATTAAAGCCATCTTCACGTACCTTTGGGCGCTTTCGAGCGTGCGAGATGCCAGGAGTCTTTGAGCGACGACTTGGTCAAGGCACAACCTGTATATTGCCATTGCTGAGGTTCCCAAGGAACAGGCCCAAATCGTCTCATCACTTGTAAGGTCAAAGCTGTAACTGTTCCCAAAATCAAAGTCATTAACAAAGCATTTCTGTAAGCATCGGGAAAAACAGAATCATTAGCAAACTCATTGGCAATGCCTTGGAATAGTAAAGCCATTCACGGTTCTCACCACGTGGCTTTCGGTGACTTACGAAGAAAAGTACTTCACAAGTTTGAAGATATTAACGCTAAATTCTCCGAAAAAGTGATTCCGACTAAAAGTGGAGCACACAATCTGTGTATCGTCATAATACACAAACTGTCTCTTGTTGAAAGACACCAATTGTTTCTTGTAAACAAAAAGAAAACGCACGACCATGGCTATCATTCTTTTTAGTCTTACGCTAGATTTAACTGTTAAGCTGGTACCACGTGAAGCACATTAATATGCACAAGCACGAAGAAGGCGTACGCTCTCCGCCCACTGTGAACTAAAAAATTTAAGGTCCCCAGAGTATTCTTGGGAAAATTTGACTAGTTTTGACCGTTACTGTCTTCTACTGAGGCACGCCGCGCACCCCTTTGTGAAATTCAAAAGTAAATAACGTGTCTCGTATATACGTGACTAATAATTCCGCATCACCAAAGGTCACAATTAGACGTTTTCTTGCATTAAACCTCATCACGCTACTACACCTGAACATAACATATAAGGCAGATTCACATTAGCCTGAACCAATATATATATATATAGTGTACCTGGGTGGCCGGTAGACTTATGATTGACATCTTAAATTTATTTTTTATATCGGGACATCCTTCTGTGGCACACACCTGTTTTTATTTGGCCTCACTGTGGCAAATATCTCTCTGCATTTTATTGGCTCAATGTCGGTTGCCATTCCAACATGGTATACTGCAGAAAAGTCCAAACTATATTCTTCAAGCCTGCAACCTACTACCCTTACTGCTCGCCTTTATGTCGGCGCAGTGCACAACTTCCATGATCCACCGCCCAGAAAATAGGCTATGTTTTCCCCAAGACTCTCTTGTGGAAGCCCTTGAACAGTTCATACAGTTATTCTACAAAATTAGAACATCTTAAGCCCCGACAAATGAACCAAGCTATTCCTTAATTTCTCTTGAGAAAGCCCTTCAACAGGTCTTATCCTTCTTTCACAAAATCCCTGACATCCTCCGCACACCCACAGTGGTGTATGACATTGAGCAACATTGACCCACAGGAATTCCAAGTATTCGGACAGCTTTAAGTCAGTCCTGGTGGTGTCAGCCGGGACTCTCTTTCAGACCTGGCTTTGCATCGATGCTTCCAACATTTGTGCCACCATCGGGCTTTTAAAAGCATTGACCTTGTTGAGATTCCGTTATCGCTAATAAGTCGTCACCGGAATGAAAATTAACACTGAAGACTATTCCACTAAGACATCATGCAGCGTTTTACAAGAAACCTTTGTCTTGGCTTTTTTGTGTTCTCTTGGTTTACCTTGTGAGCATATACTTTTCTGCTCCGCCTTGGCCTGGTCTACGTCAATCACTGCTCTGATATTCTTTTCTCGATTGGAGTATGCGATGACATATTCTTGGCCATCCACATTCTGATGCACCTTGAAATCTGCGCCTTTCTGAAATAACTATGTTTATGAGATTGGCAGGTGGTAGGCCTGTGCTTCCTGATGTACTTTCTAATATTATATTTCTTTCAGCTGGTCATAGTGGCGGAGATTTGATTTCTATGTTCACATGTACAGATATAATTTAGGACTGCATCACAATCGATATCGTGAACTCATTCTTGGTATGTGGTGGATAGGCTTCTGTATTTTTCCAAAGGCTTCTCACTATGCGACCGTAGTAGTCAATTTTCCCAAAAACCTCTGAGTTGTTGCTGCTCTCTTGCCCATTAGTGGTGTTGTACTTTGACGAGTGGTCTGAAGCCATCTAATATGTCTCTAGAATTTAAAGTGGTTCTCGACCTTTCGTTTTGTGATTTTATTCTCTGTAGGGCAGGGTTTAGTTAGTTTGCTTTCAGTACGTTCCTCTATCTGTCATGAGGTTAAGTCGTCTACCTTCTGTGCAACAAAATTATATTGATAAAATTATGAATGAAAAGAATAATATCTATATCTATCACCGCCCTATCAAATGCTTTAAAAGGTAGTACTGCTAATCAAATTTAAAGACAAAGGGCTTGGCATAATTTTCCAGTGGCTTCCAGGTCCCTGTGGCATCGACGGCTACTAACATGCCGATAACTCTTACCATAAATGCTATGAAAGTTAACTCATAGAATCCATTCTATTATCAAGAACCAATGAAGCATCAAAGATTCGCTGACTCGCACGTGATAGAACAGGCTGATTGTAGTTAACGACCGGTTTTCTGCATATCCCCTTACGCCGCTTGGACAGTTGCTTCAATTTCAATACTTCTTCGGACTATCAAGATCCAGAACAAACGTAGTTTGGCGCTTGTGGCTCGAAGTTTCATTCTTAAACAGGTTTGCTTGCCGAATACGAATGACTGACAGTGCTGCGTGTGATCACTGTGGCAGTGAGGAAACCATTGCCCAGGTCTTTGTGCCCACCCTGAGTAGAGCTTCCAATGACAACAGCTTTCGGCGACGCTAGCGCGGCTTGATGACCAGCTGCTTTCGGAGCAGTCAATTTGGGAGTGCCGGAACATTCTACCTTCCTACCAGAAAGCCACAATGGTGCTGCTGAAGTTTCTCTGATAAACGCGACTGGCAAAAGGACTGTGACACTTTTGTGCTTGTGTGGGTGTGCCATTTTTTATGATTTCCTTTTTTTTCTTTTACAGTGTAGGGTAGCAAACCAGAAATTTTCTTGTGATTAACCTCTCCGTTTTTCACTCAGCCTTATCTCTCTAAATGATGGCTCTGCAACTCACATATTTGTGCGCACTGCTGAGGCGTTTGGCTTTCGATGCCCGCGATGGCTTCCGTGACAGCTTTTTGTAACTGACTGTGCCTATCGCTTGTGGCCTCCATAATCTGGTCTAGTGTCACCCTGTCGCGTCGCGAGGTGAAATATGCGTCTCCGTGCTATTCGTTACAAAAGTATAGCACGGTGAAGCTCTGTCGTGCTCCACCACCTAGGCGTTGCACACGAGGTTCACTCAAGTGTGGCGTCAGAAAAGTCCCCCGATCTGCAGACGTGGTGGAGAAGTCATGAACTACAATCTGCTTTACCTCTAAAGGTCCTTTGTCTCGGTTTTTGGCACTAAAAACAATATCGCAATCTCCCTGCAGCATTTATTGGTGCACCGTACGATACCCCCCAACATGCTGTACCGTAGAAATTTCCGACCTAGTCTACTAGCCTCTAGCTGCCCCCGTGCCCCTCTTCTTAGCCTTTATGGTGGTGCCGCCCACATTTTCGATCTCCCTCTCTTTCTTCCTTATCACCCTTGTGGGCAGAAACAGCGCACAAACTCACGGGACGAAGAAAAGAGACACAAACAAGCGCTGCACACGTGGCTATTCTTGCTGCCAAGAAGGCTTGTTTGTGTCTCTTCTCTTCGTCCCGTGAGTTTGTGCGCTGTTTCTGCCCATAATGCATCACCCGCTAGCCCAAATTTCAGTCTTGCTTATCACCCTTACAGTACCACTTCTGAACTTCTGTGTTCCCGTATGATGAGTAGATTTCAATGGCCGAAGTGCAATGATTACGAGACATTTTCTAACAGTTTATCGTATATTTCCTTATATCCTAGAGCCATGTGCCTCGCGCAACTTGCCTATGCAAATACTGTCATTGGTTGACAGGTACATTAAGCTGGACTCGCTACAAAAGAGAGAACGAGTGTATTTACACGCTGATATTTGTAAAGTAGTAGTAGCCTTTTCTCGTGATAAATGCCACATAGTTTGCCATATTTTAAAATACAAAAAAGGGTCACTACGTGCCGGATTTTATTAGACAACCCGGCCTGAGTCGGTGGTGGTCAAAATGACCACCACCAACTTAGGCTGGGTTACCCAAGTAAATATGTTCGCATAATGTCTTTACGTAACATGTTAAACACCTATGAATTGATATATGTTTAATGAGGCTGGTACGCTGGGAGAAGTTATTATGCATTTGTAGAATCATCCACACCTTTTTTGATATGAACTAAAGGCGTTTGCCTAGGGTGGTTTCCTTACTTTCCTATATACCTGGTGACGTCCGTGCCGTTGATTTGTTGAATCGTTGAGTTTGGCGCAGAAGCATCAATAAAGATCTTCGATACCAGTGTTACCGGGGCAACTAGTGTAATCATGAACTGCATGCAGTCAGTCCACACCACTCCTCTAAGTCCACCCTGAGGGAAAATGAAACATTGCCACTTGTCACGCTGACGGGGTTAGGGATAAAGGGGGCTTAATGGTTGCGGGGTTTTTCAGTGAAATAAAGAGCTTTTCTACACTATAGGCAAATTTTTGTTCCGTAAGCACAAATTCTGCGCTAAAGACACTACTTGAAATGACATTTGTACTTAACTGCTAGTAGCTACTACCACCTCCATAAAATATATATTGATGCTTTATAAGTCATTATTAGCACATACGTTATGTTTCGCATCTTGCTGAAGAAAAAAAATGACCGCAGTTTCCTGAGTGGGAACACTGGTTAGCATGCGGAGCGTATATGTTGAAATGCGATAAATGTGCTTTGTAATTTGCGACATGCGTGTGGGTTATGAGTGAACACGAGTGAACACGCACGCACGTAGGCTGCGAAATACGATGTTTATTGGTGAGACACTTTGGGTATTTGAGCAAGATTTCTTCATGGTCCGTAAAGTGAAGGGTGAGTGGGTCTGGTTGCAGCAGTCGAAGTCCAAAATTTGCGAAGAGTGGTCGATGCACGTCCCGCGAACCATGGTCGGATGATGTTTGCCGTCGTGGGTTGCTCGTTTCGGCAAGTGCCGCGACTTCATGTAGCTGACCAAGCAATTGTCCTTGATGACGTCGACGTTGAAGTCGCCAACTATCACGAAGAGTCATCGTTGCGGTCGTTGTTTGAGGTATTCTTCCACGGCTTCGTCGATGTACTTCTCCACGGCGGCAGGCGATATGTTCGGCTCGAGGTACATCGTCAAGATGTCGACTCCGCAGACGCTAGTGACGCAGTGCTCGCCGTTGGCGCGTTTTTGGGCGCCTTCCCGCAGATGGAGGTGTTCGTCACGCTTGACGTAAATTCCCACGCCGCCTGCAGGTCGTTGGAACGCGTGCGTGCACGCGGCCGGAGCGTATCCCGCAACGTCGACGTCATCGGTGGCGTTCCACGTATCGGTGAAGCAAAGCACGTTCACTCGGCGGAGTACGGGGTCTCGCACGACGTCAACCACGTGAGCGCCCAGCGACTTGTTGTTGAGAAGTGCCAGGGTGAAGTGGGACTCGAAGTCAACGTCTTCGAGCGCAAAAGTATCATTGGTTGATGGTGTCTAGCCTGTGTTTCTGCAAATGTTCAAACACGTCGGCCATGTTCTTGTCGACGTTTTCGCGCGCGTGATGAAAGTGGTGATCGCCGGCTTCGTTGGTGTGGTACAGGTTGTTGACGTCGGTGCAACGGCTCATGGCAACGTACATCAGCTTTTGCGGATGCGTCTTTGAGTATTCGTAGACGACTTCGGGTAGACACGGTCTTGTCCATGGACGAAGTGTCTTCGGAATCGCTTGTGGTTCCGCCAACACATTTGCTGACGCTATTAGAAGGGACGTCAGTAAGTGTGTTTGCGGATTCGTTAGCATACATTTTCACCAGCGACATCGCACGTGGAGCGACCGCACAAACCAACCGATGAAGGGTGAAGCGCCCCGACACTCTGTTATTTGTAGCGAGCGCCGGCCCCAGCCTGTGCATGCGCGCGTTAGCATACAGCTGGTGCAGGTAAAATTAAAGGTCGTGCGGCGCGCGGAGGGGAGAAGCGAGCGCAGCGCGCGCTATGTTCAGAGGAGGAAGGAATGCACAGATGGCGGGCGGAGGAGGAGGGAAGGCTGCGGACGGCGACGGCGCATGACTAGCCCCTAGTGTGACATGCTCCGCATGTAAAAATCTTTTTTGGGGCGGAGCTGCTAAAGCCGTGTGTCTGCTCATGCATGTCTTTTGGGAACAGCACGTAAGCACCTAGTTGTATGACTGACTCAGCAGGTGGTGCTAGTGTGAGTGATAAACAGCCAGCCAGACAGACAAACAGCTGCAGTTTTTGAGATATCTGTTGTTGTTATGACGTGAATAGAAAGCAATTAAAGCGGATTGGAGACAGACATCTGGACGGACGGATGGACGGACGGACAGACCAACAGACATAGGGACGGGCGTACGAATGGACAAACGAACAGACACGCAGATTGTCGTACGGACGCACAGACGTACGCACACATGGACGGACATCATTGCCAATGACTGCATGGTGCAGCACATGCTTTCCCAATACGCACTCAGATGTACCCATATGCAACATGGCATATTCTGAGGGACGTGCGTAGACTTAGAGTTTGCAACTACCCATTGAAGCCTGTACAAAAACCTCTCTCGCTTTTATTTCAAGGACCATAAAGCCGTAATATTGAAGGAAACTCACATTCCAGCTGCCATGGCAACGAAGAAATGAAAAGGAAAACGAAAAAACCGAAAGAACAAATGAACAAGAACAAAGTTAAAGTTTATGTTTAAATATTTACGCAAAGTCTTACGTCTTTCTAAGGATGTAAAGGCTAACCTTTTACGGAAGTGTTACGCTTTATCGATTATCGCCCCTTTTTCAGCTTAGCCCACTTATCATATTTATCCGATGGAAATGTCATGAGTTTTCGTCTGGTTTCACATGCTTGTGTCTCGTGCAAACTGTTTGCTCCCCCCTCTCTTGCCTCGCAAGGCCGACGCAGGCAGCGTCTGCTAGTCAAAACCGACCGCTCAAGCCACGCAACCATTGACTGACTACAGCTCTACTGAATTGCTCAGGACTGGAGGCTCAAAGAAGTCAACTCGAACGGGTGCGGGTAGCGGCCTTGTCCAGTGGGGTCCCGAATTAAGGAGTCTCCCTTAGTAAAGGGCCCTCATGGGCCTGCAAACTCTGCGTGAATAAATGTTTTTTCACAAGCGAACCCCGTATTTGAGGCACTGGATCCCACATCACCGTCCCACAACTCGTTGACGGCATCTCATATTCTTAATTCAATAAGCGAAATTAACAAAAACAAAACAGCAATTAGGAGTTCCCAAACCATAACCTATTACGCAACATTCAAGCGATACACCCACCACTCTGGAACGCATTTACTTCAATTTGCCACGGGAAGATGCGGGCGGCATTTTTTCTCTCTTTCTGCCGTACAGCGGCAAGGTTTCTCGTTCGATAACAGAATCGCTTTTTGCCTTTAGAGCTAGAAAAAACGTTAGAGCTAGAAAAAACTCCTTTTGTGTCTCTCCTAACTTGAGCTTCATATCTCTGCATTGCGTGCTATTGCACAAGAAAACGGGCTCCTAGATACATCAATGCACTTTTAATAGGTGAACTATTGTGTGACGTCAAGAAGTAAACGCACTTACGAGAATTGTGTAAAGCGTTCACGAGAGTTCGATGAATACATTGCACCAAAAAAGTGGCATCTGGAAAACTATAAACAAGGGGAATGCAAATAAAGAGGTACCAATGTGTTGAAAGCTGTCTCTACTATGTCAAATTAAATAAAAACATGACTTAAAATCACCCTGTCATAATCATTCGCTATATTTGCAAGTATAACATCTGCAGACTGTCATGAACAAAATACCTAAAAAAACACCATGCTTTAATACACATGCCAAATTTTCCGCATGAGTTTCCGTGATTTTCATATAAGAATTAGGAGATGGTTCGGATGCCATCATGACAATGGCTGTGACGATCGATCCGCCTATGCTTCCGAATCTTTAACCATTTTAATTTTTGTGGCAAACGTACTGTTCACAGGGACCTAACACAAGCGATCATCAGACATCTATATATCTTTGGGGATCAATTGGTTTACACTTGTGAATTAAGTTTCAATGTCAACAGAATGACTTATTCTTGGAATGTAGTTGGTCATCCTCCAATTCATAACGTAGCGCAACAAAGACAAGGTGGACCCACAGAAGCAGTTCGTCGTGTATTTTTGTGCTACATCATGAAGTTCATCCACGTGATAACTGATTTGTTAGTCTTATAATGTAAATGCAAGATCAAAAACAGTAGCAGCGTCGGTGCGGAAGCAGAAAGAGCTGACTGGTATACGGGCAGCGTCGCAGCATCAGCCAGGTAGCCTTAGCTCACGCCTCGCGCCAACGTGTTGATGTCGCTGCAGTAGGGGGCATTCCTCTTCATCACATTTCTTCCACCGTGGGAAAAGGAGCCATCCTGGCGACTCACGGAGAACACAGTACGAGCGGATCGTAATAAGGTTTCAACCACTGTACGTGAGTGGTTTCACGACCCCGAAAGCGCTGGTCTGTGGATGACGTAACAGGTTCGACGATGTAGTTAACAGCTGAAGTCTACGAGACAACGCAGTAGGGTCTCTGGTATGTTGAAACAAGCTTCGAGGGAAGGCCTGTAGGGACAGCGAGAACCCAAAGCCACACAAGAGTGTCTGAAACAAAGTTAGGGTACGAATGGTTATCGTCACGTAGAGATTTTTGTCTCCATTGGTTGATGATTGTAGACGACTGGGCGAGCTTACGGCATTCCTCGGCGTGGCGGGCTGCTTCAGAAATATGCGTAGACTTGGAGAAATCGGGGTGGTAGGGTAGAATGATTTCTAGTGTGGTGGAAGGGTCTCGGCCATGTAACAGGAAAAACGGCAAAAAGCCCGTAGTTGCCTTTGGAGCAGTGATATGCGTACGTCACAAACGGCAGAATGAGGTCCCAATCGGAGTGGTCCGAGGCAACATACTTAGATATCATGTCCTTTAGGGTACGGTTGAATCTTTCCGTCAATATATTCGCCTGCGGATGGTAGGCAGTGGTAGTGAGGTGAATAATACGGCAATCAACAAGGAGTGCGTTGATGACTTCAAGGATGAATACATTTCCTCTGTCGCTGAGAAGTTCACGCGGTGCGCCGTGATGAAGAATGAAGTTCCGCAGGAGAAAAGATGATACGTCGCGTTCTGTGGCAGCAGGCAAAGCGGCTGTTTATGCGTATCGCGTCAAGTAGTCGACAGCGACAACGATCCAACGGTTTCCGGAAGCCACAAATGAAAGAGACCCATACAGATTGGTTCCAACGCGGTCGAAAGGCCTGGCTGGGCAAGGTATTGGCTGGATAGAATCAGAGGCGTATTGAGGAAGAGCTTTGCGTTGCTGGTACTGCGGGCATGATTGAATGTATTTGCGCACAAAGGTGTACATGCCTCACCACTAAAACCGGACGGAAAGCCGAGCGAACGTTTTAAAGACGCCCGCATGTGCGCACTGATGGTCAGCGTGGAAATCTGAACATATTGCAGCACGAAGATGTCGAGGTATGACAAGTAACCACTAACGGCCGTAGGACCTGTAATTCCTGCGATAAAAAAGGCCATCGCGGACTTCAAGTGAACCGCTTGACGGCGCATTGTTGGAGAAGATAGAGGAGTCGACGTGTCTGAAAGGAATCGCACAAGAGCACTGATCCAGTCATCCTTACGCTGCTCAGACGCCATGTCGTAGTTTTCCGGGAACGCACCCATTTCGTCCACGCAGATAGACATGCAGAGCTTTCGGAGGCCACAGGTGAACGTGATAGGGCGTCGGCGTCAGTGTAACGTCGGCCAGACCTGTAGACAACACGCATGTCGAACTCTGGCAACCACAAAGCCCAGCGAACTAAACGGCCGGAGGGGTCTTCCAGTATAGATAACCAACAACGCGCATGGTGATCGGTGAATACGTCGAAGAGGTGACCATATAGGTACAGTATAAATTTACCTAGAGCCTATATTATGACCAGACACTTGTTCTCTGTCACAGAATAGTTCTTCTCTGTTTTGGTGAGGGTACAGCTTGCGTATGTGACTACGTACTCCGAGAATTCCAAATTGCGCTGCGCGAGCACGGCGCCCTGTCCAACACCGCTGGCATTGGTGTGTACCTCAGTCGGAGCAGTCGGGTTGAAGTGACGTAATATTGGCGGCGAGGTTAACAGGTGGTGCAACGTTTCGACAGCATCGTCACTGGCGGGTGCCCAAGCGTAACTTTTCGAGTCACCGCGAAAAGTTCAGTCAAGGGGACAATGATCGTCGCAAAATTCTGAATAATGTGGCGGAAATACTAGCAGAGGCCAAGAAAGCTGCACAGATCCTTCAGAGACTCAGGTTTAGAGAACTCTGCAACTATCCAAAGCTTGGCGGTGTCAGGAAGAATACCGTCTTTAGAGACAACATGGGCAAGGATGATGAGCTGACTCGTGCAAAGCGATATTTCTTCAGGATTAGCTGAAGGCCGGCGTCAGTTAGGCACTGCAGTACTTCTGCTAACCTGCGGAGATGTGTTGCAAAATTTGATAAAAATATAAGAATGTCATAAGTAGCACAGGCCTGTTTTCCCCTTCAGGCCACGCAAACGATTGTCCATCATCCGCTCGAATGTTGCGGGCGCGTTGCAAAGACCAAAAGGCATGGCATAGAATTCATAAAGGCCATCAGGTGTGACAAAGGCCGACTTAGGCTGATCTTCAGGTGCCAGAGGGCCTTGCCAGTAGTCACTTCATAAGTCAATAGAAGAGAAGAACTCCGCACCTTGGAGGCAGTCAAGGGCATCGTCGATTCTTGGTAAGGGGTAACCGTCCTTATATAGGTATTTGGTTAAGCCAATGGTAGTCAACACAGAAGCGAATTGACCCGTCATTCTTCTTAAAAAAATGCCTGGAGATGCCCAGAGGCTCTTCGAAGGCTGGATGACACCACGCTTGAGCATGTAAGCTACTTGGTGATCGATAACCTGGCGCTTGGCTGCGGACACACGGTAGGGTCTTTGACGCAATGGCGCATTGGTACCCGTGCTGATGCGGTGACACACATCTGACGTGCGGCCGAGGGGCGTATGGTGGCAGTCAAAGTAAGAATGGAACTTGTCCAGCAGTCGTAGAAGCTGAGCACGTTCCGAAATGGTTAACGTGTTGGCGATGGAGCTGCTCAGTACGTCAGGCCTAGTAGTCTGTGGCGAAGAGGCACAGGTCACTCCGGCGACTTCGTGTTCGGCGGAAGGACCAGTTAGCATGTCGATAATTGGAGAACGGTCGAGACTGTAAATACGCCCGACGCACTCACCCCGAAGTAGTGTTACAGATTATAGCAAGAGGTTCAATATAAGCAGTCTGCTGACGCCATCTTGAAGTTCTAGAAGGGCATAAAGTAGCAGCGAACACTTGCGACGAACGAAGAGGGCACATGGCATGAAAAGGGCACACGACACGGTGAGCGAGTTGCAAGACACCATGGTAAGGGTAAAAGAGTGCGGTGGTATGGTGACGTCTTCAGCAACAAATAGTTTGTCCCCGGTTTCAAGAGCATCATATAACGAAGCGTAGCCAAATACTTGAAATGCCACCTCAGCGCGAGAGCAGTCGATGACGGTCTTAATAACGGAAAGAAAGCCCCAACCCAAAATGAGGTCATGGGAGCAAGAATCCAACACTAGCGATTTGACGACATAGATGAGGCCATCAATAGTGATGCGAGCAGTACAGGCAGCGGCTGGCGTGACGTGCCCTGCGCTGGCTTTACGAAGTGATATACTTGGTAATGGCGTCAGGACCTTTTTGAGCAAGCGGCAGAATCTGGCACTGATCACTGAAACTGTGGTACCAGTGTCGACAAGAGCGAGTGCAACGACGCCATCCACACACACGTCGAAAACATGCGTTGGTGAAGAGAGAGGCCTTGGTCTTTTCTTGGGCGACGCAGTTCCTGCCCCTGGAACTGCGGCAAGTAGATTTCCTGCTCCAGTGATGAAGGACGACGACGCATCGGCGATGGTGATCGGCGTCGAGCGATGGCGAGTGGTGGTTAACAGGAGGGCGGTGGTCGGCGTACGATGGCATCTGGTTGGGGGGCTGAGAGCCGGTGAACGAAGGGCACGGTGGCACATAAGGGGTCGATTCGAACCTCTGGTGGTAGCTCTGGAAGTAGACAGGGACACGCCGACACCAGTATCGCGACATGTGGCCAGGTACGCCACAGGCAAAGCATATTGACTGATTGTCGAGTGTACGCTATTGTCCACTACTCTGGACGGACCTTGACTGAGCGAATTGAGGAGTGGGTCGTAGCGGCACGGCTGGTGACGTAAAAGTCTGAAGAGGTGATCGAGCGGTCACTTCAGCATAGCTTAGAGATGCATTTACCTCGGCACAGGCATAAGGGGTTGGCAGTGGTGAAGTTTCACGGGCAGATAGATGGCATAGCAACCCAAACTTGCTCCTGAATAAACTGGCAAATGTTTGCCGGCAGAAGTGATGGTAGTTGGCCGGCTGTTAATAGCAGCGATATCTGACGAGTGACCTTAGCATGAACAAACTTCTTGATCTCCGATAGCAGACTCTGAAGGTCACAGGTGGTGGTCAGGCTCTAAATGGTGTTATGCGGGACGTTAGGGCGTCGCGTGAGAAGACGCTGTCATCGGAGCTCGACGCAACTCTGACACAACTCGATGAGCTCAGAGACAGTGACAGGGTTTTTCGAGAGCAGCATTTGAAAAACTTCGTCGGAGATGCCTTTCATGATATGTCGTACCTTGCCAGTTTCCGCCATCGTCGGGTCAACACGCAGGCAGAGATCGAGGATGTCCTCGATGTAGCTAGCGAATGTGTCACCACGTTGTTGGGACTGGCTTCGTAGGCGTTGTTCTGCGTGATGTTTGCGCACACCAGGGCGTCCAAAGACATCGCTGGTGAACCGGTCCTGCATGGGTTCCTGCAGTAGCTGGTCTGCGAGAATTCGGTGGTATGACATCGCTGCGCCGAGCCCCATGAAGCGGATAAGTGCGTCGCAACTGTCAAGAAATGCTCTAATTGCAATGGATCCCATGAAGCCACATCGAAGGACTGCCCACGGATTCAGAAGGAAATTGCCATCTTGAAGGAGATGGTGCGCGATCACTCATCTCATCGAGAAGCCGCAGCTAAAGCCAGAAGGCGTCGTTCACGTCGACGTCGGTCTTCAGGAACGCCCGCTACCTCCTCGACACGTTTGCCAGATCCCTCATCAGTACCACCCCCTTTGCCTCCCAGACCACATGCCGTGGGAAAGGCTGTAAAGGACAAAGCCTGTGAGCATACCCTAACTGCGACATAGTGGCCTGCACTTCAAAGGGAAGCAGCATCAAGCTAACCGAAGGAGTTTCATGATGGCCAGGCCGCGAATCCGGTTCGAGGTCTTTCCAACCAAGACAGGCAAGTGACTGCAATCGTGCAATCATTAATTGCCACGATTCGCACGCTGCTGAGCAGCATAGAATCTCTGTCTGCTAAGAGTGCACTGCAAATACCGGATGCACTGAATCCAGTTCTTGCTGACGTCGTATAAGCACAATGGCTCAACAAAATCTCATCTTCCGCACTGAAGTTAAAAGTGCGTCGATTTTTAAGTGGAATGCCAGAAGCATGAAGTCACATATCTCGGACTTTCGCCAATTTGTTTGGGCCAATCAATTCCTTATACTTGTCTGATGTGAACCAAACGTATCAACGCCTTATAGATTGTCCGGTTATGAAGCTTTTTGTTCAACCGCTTGCGAAGAACGAAGCAAAGTAATTGTTTACATTCGCACAGACTTGATTTATCTTTCGCACCCAATAAGTTCAAATGACGACAATCAGTACGTGTGTCTTCGTGTAAAGAAGGATGCAGTTTCGTTCACGCTTATTGGTGGATATATATCTCCGTCATCGCGATTTGACTGCGACAGATATAAAGACATCCTAATGAGGACCGATGGGCCTTGGATCATCCCCGGTGACTTCAACGCCCATCACATGCATTGGGGGAGCACTAGGATGAATGCCAGGGGCCGGAACATTTTTACATTCGCTTCCAATTACGACCTTTCCATCATGAACGATGGTACCCCAACATGTCTGCGGGGTCTCACGTATGGCAGTTGCCTTGACCTGACATTGTTGTCACGGTGCTTCTCTCACAAAGTTAAATGATTTGGCGATATTGAGACTCATGGGAGTGATCACATACCCACCTACGTGACGATCGATGGTATCATAAAAAATTTCTCTTCCAGTGTTGTAATTGGCACTGACTGGTCGATGTTTACATCGCGTGTTGAGGACGCTTGCCAAGAAGGCCTCGCGTGCAGCCTGGAAAATACCATATCGGAAGCTATGCAAGCGTCCAAATGTAAATTACCATTTTCGTCTAAAATAACACAGTTTGACATTGAACTGGAAAGATTACGAGCTAAAAGTAGGCGCGCTGAACGACGATACAGACGCACAAGATATATTTACGATCTGAGGGAAGCAAGACGGCTCCAGAAAAAGATTCAAAGGTGCATTTACAAGCTGAAGAGCGAACGCTGGAAAGCATTCTGCGAACCTCTAGACCCTCATAAACCGCTGTCATATATCTGGAGAACAGTTCGTGGTCTTCGCTCCTCTCCGCAACAACGGCACCCTTTTAAAGCTTTGGCACTACATCATGGAAAAACAGAACTCGAGGTGGCTGAATAATTTTGCACGAGAGTTGCCGGGAATACTATGAACGAGAGCATCGACGCTGTGATCGTTCCTGAGACGCGATTACCAGAAATGGACATTCCATTCACCACGGAAGAACTGGAAGGTGCGTTAGTCACTTCTAAGCGCATGTCATCGCCATGTCCTGATGGTATTACTTATAGTGCGTTGGGACACCTTGGACAAAAAGCCAGAAAAGAACTTTTAACATGCTTCAACAACTCCTGGCTCAGCAGCAGTGTTCCACGAGAATGGAAAATAAGTCGATTAATACCACTTTTAAGATCGGGAAAATCACCATTGGACTTGACAGCGTATCGCCCTATTGCCCGCGCAAGCTGCTTCGGAAAAGTGATGGGAAGAATGGTTCTATTTCGTCTCGAGTGGTACTAGGGACGATACACCAAATACCCTTCTTGCATGGCAGGCTAACGTCGGGGCCGCTCCTCCATCGACTGTGTCCTTGACCTATTGACATTTGTGCAACAAGAAAAAAGTCGCAAGCGCATATCAGTGGCACTATTTCTGGACGTGAAGGATGCATATGATAATGTAGCTCACGATGCAATCCTCACTTCTCTCGCAGCAATGGGCATTGGTGAACGAATGTTTCAATGGATAAAAGATTATATAACTGGCAGGGGTTTCTTTGTGCAAACATATGAGGGTACAACTGCTGAACATTACACCTACTGCGGAGTACCTCAAGGAGGTGTTTTAAGCCCCACATTGTTCAATGTTGCCCTCATTGGTCTGGTGAAGGTTCTGCCAAAGTCGGTGTGCCTATCCATATACGCCGATGATATTTGCCTCTAGAGTGCTGCAGTTACTCGCCCTCAGGTTCGTGCACGAATACAGCGGGCAGCAACCTTCACAACAGCCTACCATCAGAAACAAGGCCTATCTATATAAACTGTGAAGTGCGCGTTGATGGCGTGGACACGCAAACCAATGACGCCATACTCTGTTTACATCAATGGGCAGAGTGTCAAATATGCACGGACGCATCGTTTCCTGGGCATAATAATCGACAAAAATCTTTCGTGGAGCCCACATTGTGCGTAATTGAAGAAGAGACTGCTATCTATTGTGCATATAATGAAATTCATGTGTGGAAAAGCATGGGGAACTTCTGTGGCCTCAATGCTACAGCTTTACAGGGCCCTATTTCTGGGTCTATTGCGCTACAGCTTGCCGGTACTGACTAACACTTGCAAATCCAATACTCATTCATTGGAGAGGTTGCAGGGTCAGGCACTGCGTATCTGCATAGGACTGCCCCGATGCGCTTCTACTTATGCCACAATTATGATTGCCAAAGACCATCCGGTCAGGACATATAGAGTTGTGGATTGCCTCAGAGCGCACATTCAACATGCTAGCCGTGTCCCCGACCATCACTTGGCCCTTGTACCCTCCGGAAGACCACGTGCTACGTTTTCAGACGTCATAGCCAAGCACCTAAACAGCATTCCATCAGGATATACGCCAGCTGCGAGAATGGCATGTTCTTTGTGGTGCCTCGACCAGCCGCAAGTAAGTCTAGAAATTCCGGGAATCAAAAAGAAAAGCAATCACTCCAGAGTAGCATTGAAGCAAGCAACACTGCGATTATTACATGAGTTGTACTTAGACCGAACGCAGATATTCACTCATGGGTCCGTCTCGTCCAGCAGCTCATCAGGTGCCGCTGTAATTCCGGCTGCATCAATGACAATCAAGTTTAAGTTGTCGCATATGACTACATCTACGGCATCAGAGCTTGCTGCTATAAGGGCTGCTTTACAATATCTCGTCCAAGAACGTCCAGGAAAATGGGTCATATTCTGTGATTAGAAGGCAGCGCTTCAGAGTTTGCAGTCTGCCATGCGTAGAAGGAGTCATGAACAATTGGTACAAGAAATAAGACATTGCTATCATGAAGCGCTAGTACGAGGGCATGATATTATATATCAATGGCTGCCTGGACATATCGGTATTACCGGAAATCAATTGGCCGATGATGCAGCCCGCTTAGCCCATGAAGAAACCCCTGTAGTCTCGATTTCTCTATCAAGGAATGATGCAGCAAGACAACTTTACCTGCTGGCTCGAGATCTCACACGCACGTTCTGGTCGTCCACCAGCTTCCAAAGGTGTCAATTTTATTAACTGGATCCTTCGCTCAAGCTAAAGCTACCATCAAAACATTCCCGCTCCGATGCGACACTGTTATGCCACCTTTGGTTGGGTGTTGCATTTACAAAGGTGTACTCCTTTCGCATTGGTATGGCAGACACTCCTACATGCGAACACTGCGGAGCTAAAGAGACCATCGAACACGTCCTGTGCAGCTGTGCTTGCTACGACACACAGCGATGCCAGCTCCGGATGGTTTTGAATCAACTTGTCCCCGGACCATTTTGTGTGCAGAAGATACTAGGACCTTGGGCATCTGCCTCAGTTGCGCAGAAAGTGACTAAAGCACTGCTACTTTACTTAAAGTCAACAAACTTGAGCTACCGCCTGTAGACTGTGTGTGCTCCCCGAGTGTGCTCGTGATTGTGGGTACCTTCTCATCTCTCTGCAACCTCTTTTCTTTCCTTCATCCCTTCCCCAGTGCAGGGTAGCAAACCAGATGTGCGTCTGGTTAACCTCCCTGCCTCTCTTTGCATATTTATCTCTCTCTCTGGTCCCCGCCGCGGTGGTCTAGTGGCTAAGGTACTCGGCTGCTGACCCGCAGGGCGCGGGTTCGAATCCCGGCTGCGGCGGCTGCATTTCCGATGGAGGCGGAAATGTGGTAGGCCCGTGTGCTCAGATTTGGGTGCACGTTAAGGAACCCCAGGTGGTCTAAATTTCCGGAGCCCTCCACTACGGCGTCTCTCATAATCATATAGTGGTTTTGGGACGTTAAACCCCACATATCAATCTCTCTCTCTGGTCCTTTCGAACCCTTTCGGACGGTGGTTTGGCTGAGCCTTGGGTGTATCCCACCTGTTGAAACTAGCTGTCGTCGCATATTACTTGTTTAAGCAATCGAATCAGTGCTAACGTCTAATTTGTCTCTTGGCCAAGGGCACAGCCCTTGGCCAGCCTCCTTGCCTAACAATGCCTTGTCATCGGAATAATTTTTCACAGTTGTGTTGGCAGCATTCTTCTTGCGCTGGTGGCCTCGAGTGGTGGATTTATTAGGCTCAACAACCCAAAGGCGACCCAGGCGGAGTTGCAGGCTATGACGCCGCACCTCCAACTGATAAGTGATGTTCGTCAGTTCAGAAGAGGTGGTTTGGTATGCAGATAGTCAGATCCTTCATGCGTTTGTGACATCCTAAAGTGCAAGAAATTTGCTTCGGTCCCAGTGAGTGCGTTTATCCTGCCTTATTTAGCATGCACTAAGGAAATTAAACGAGGAGTCGACACTAGAATAACGCCCGCTGAGACTCTGGAAAAGCCGTCTGATGCTTGGGTCATAGCTGTGTACCGGTGCGACGGATTACTTAACGGTGAGAAAGTCCCCACTGAGTCGGTTATTGCTACCTTTGCCAGCACTTCCTGTCCATCCGTGTTGAAAATATGGTCACTCGTTTTTAGAGTTGAACGTCTCGCTTCTCGTACTCTCCAATGTCAAAACTGTTTGCGTTTCGGTCACAATGTAGGGGGATGTAAATCAAATTCACGTTGCCGGATCTGTGGCGATGCCCATCCATTGAAGGAGTGCAACGCCGAAACCGAAAAGTGCTGCCACTTTGCAGGAAATCATGTGGCCTATTACTTGAACTGCACCGCAAGGTCCAATGAAACGCAACTGCTAGAAGTCATGGACAGACGTGGTTGCTCGCGGAGAGAAGCAATAACAGTTGTGAAGGATAGAGCCGTTGGATATGCCGTGGTCACTTCGAAGCACGAACAACTAAGTGTGCCGGAGATTCTGAATCTTATGGAAGCTGCAGTAAAAAAGGCGATGTCGAAAGCGCTGGAACACATAGTTACGAGCGTAAGTGAGTGCATCTCTCAAGTGTTTTGCTCACAGATGACACAGCTGGCTTCTGCAGTAGCAGTACCGATAGCCAAGTCGGCACCTTGTGCAGCGGAAGAGATGCCGAATTCAGCCCCACAGTCTGTACCCCTATTTTTCTTTATTTAACCCCTATTTTATTTGTACCGTCTACGTCAACCCACGTGGAGGATCAGAATGAAATGGACGTATGCCAAAATTTCAGGCGTCTGAAGCGCACGAAATCTTCTGTAAAATTTTCTTGACGAAACTCAAAACCTAAAAGGGCCAAAGATAGTGCTAGTGCACTTAATAAAGAGAGTATTTTAGAACGTGCCGTTGTTGAAGTATTTCGCTCGTCAACATAGATACCTTTAAAGTAGTACAGTGAAATTGTAAGTCTGATTTCTGCTTCTAGTGACTTTCTTTTATTATATATTTAATTATATCCGGATATATTCTTATTACAAGAAACCTGGCATAACCCCGCTAAGAATTATCATGTAAACAATTGTAGAGCATTTCGGCTAGACCGTCCATCCCTAGGAGGCGGACTAATTATAGTAGTCTCGAATAAAATTTGCCGCAGAGCGAGCATAGATTTTCAGCTTATGTCCTCAGACTGTGAAATTTTGGCAATAGACCTCAGTCTACCAGGGCACCGTCCTTTTTCACTTATAAACGCACATTTTCCTACGGGTTTGCATAATACTCAACAATTAGATGAAGCATTAGCTAATTGCAAGAATGATTTCTTTCTGACTGGTGATTTTAACTCGCATCATGTTTCGTGGGGATTTCGAACAGGCCTTTCCGCTACTCTTCTGTGGGATTGGATGATTAATAAAAACCTTACCTTTCTAAATGAAAGACAACCTACATTTATTCGCGGATGGGCACGATCGATATTAGATCTTACATTTGGCAGCTCGAGTGTTTCAATAAAGTCTTAGAAAACAATTGATTTCTTTTTAAACAGTGACCATCTTCCTGTATACTTTGTGATCTGATGTCCTGTGAAATCTATTGAAAGGACAAAGAAAGCATTCATCAATTAGAAAAAAACATTTAAACAGTGCTTGCGTTCAAACATTAGGGCTGTGTCCAGTGGTCAAAATGAAGATTTTGGCGGTAATGTCTGTTCCGCTTTCAAAATCTCGAAGAACACTTCAGAATGTCTCATTGCTTCGGCGTCAACCAAAAGTGCCCAACCTAGAAGATGGTGGAATAATGAGTGCACACGACACTACAGAATAAGAAAAGCTGCATGGAAAAGACATATGCAATCAGAGTCCGAAAAATTGGAAGGATTATCAGTTCATTGCGGCAACATTTAAACACATTGTATCGCGAGGAAAAGAGCAATATGACCAAGAACATTTCGAGTACCTGTATAAATCGAATAACAAACGTGCCTAATTCAATTTTCTTCGTGGTAGAAAGAAGGCCCCTATACCAGGAAACTTTGATTGACTAGTTCACTCCTCACAAGTACTATAGGAATTATTAAACCGATTGGCTGAACGATTAGAAAACAGGTTCTCAACGCGTCTTCCTAATTCGGCTTACACAACAGACATCTATGATTGCACTGAGATATCGACTTTCAAACTAAATAAGGCTATGGAAAGATTGTCAAATGCAGCACCAGGCCCCGACGTAATAACAAATACAATGCTAAAAAATACTACACAGAGATTAACCGAATGATCTTTTAGGTCTTGTCTGTTAATTCCTTAGAAGAGCATGGATCCCTTCTTAATGGAAGATTGCGAAAATTATACCATTGCTTAAGAAACAGGGGGCAGACTATAATTTAGACAGTGTACAACCAATAGCCTTAACATCACATGTAGTAAAATTAATGAAAGGGTACTTCGTGGTCGTATATTTAGGTTTATTGATGAGAAACAACTCTTGAGTTCTCCACAAATTGGCTTTAGATCTGGATATTCCATATGGCAGGCACATGTAGATCTGGAAATTTGTATTGATATTGCCCGTCACAAAAAGCAGTATGCGGCTTTAGTAGCGTTAGACATATGTAAATCATACGATAGTGTAGAGTATCCTATCTTGATTAATCAGATATAGAGCCGTGGACTTCCACATTATAAATTAGCATGGGTGACAGAATTTTTAAGTAGAATATAGTAGCATGGGTGACAGAATATTAAGTAATTGTTATCAAGGCGGTTTCTCTTCCTGTAAGCACAAGCAAACCCGAGGTGCACCTCAGGGGTCAGCACTTTCTCCCGTATTATTCAACATATTGCTTAGTACCACTCCCGTTCAGCCAGATGTGAAAACCTATGTTTATGCCAATGCCATTGTTATCTTTGCTATGGCACACGACTTCCACTGTCTTCACACTATCTTGCAAACATATCTAAATAAAACAGAACATTGGCTGAATAGATTGATGTTGAACCTGAATACAAGTAAATGTGCTATTGTCGTCTTTCCTGTCCAAGATCCCGTGCACATATGAATTGACTACAAACTTCAAGATATCCCACAAATACAATTATTGAAATATCTTGGAGATATGTATAATAAACATCTCAATTGGCGCCCTCACATTGAATACATCGCGACAAAAGCAGTACGCGCTATGGGCGCATTGCGGAGGTTGAGCAATTGTAGATCAGGTATGAGAAAAAAGGCACTTTTGATTATATATAAAATGTATGTCCGACCTGAGTTTGGCTGCGTTCTTTTTGTGGTGTGCCAGCCTACAAACATCGGCCGCTTATACTATTGGAAAGGGAGGATTTACGGCTCCGCTTAAGACTTCCAAAGTATACTGTAAATGCAGTGTTATACTTTGAAGCACGAATACCAACCCTATTATGTCGCTTTACCATTCTTACTCAGCAGATTTTTTAACGACTATCTAAATCACCGTTTCACCCTGAACAAATTATTTTTGTTTCCAGTCCTGACCTATTCTTCTCCGTGCATTGGTCCAGACTTCACAAACCCCAAATAGTATTTGTTCAATCGTTACTTGAGCCTCTAAATGTACAAGGTCGTGATCTGATTCCTTTAACTGAGCACCAAATTTCTCCAGAATTTGTTTACCATGATATCTTCCCAACTCACGCTAAGCTATTACCTACAGGCATTTTGAATGGTTTATTGTAGGACCATTTAGGTACTCTGCTAACAATTCTCATTATTGCAACGGACGCATCGCAATCAGCTGAAAAATGAGGCGTCGGAATATATTTCCCCTACTTGATTGGTCATTTTAACTTCGCTTACCAGATTTTCTTGCTTTATTTCTCCTGAACTTATGGCAATAGTGTTAGCTTTGCGAAAGGTAAACACTTCTATTCCAGTCGTAGCAATCATAACTGATTCATTATCAGTGTGCTCTTCTCTGTCCGCATCTGGTCACTCACCCATACTGAAACTTTTTAAATCATTGACTCCCTGTCATCTCCGAAGTATTCATTTATTCTGGGAACCAGGGCACAAAAGTTTGTTGTGAAACGGAATAGCTAATTCTCTTGCAAAGGCATCGATTTCGACACCCATCATTCCTATTTTCTCTCATACAGTACACATTACGGTGGCGCAATTTGACTCACTTAAAATCAGGCAAAAGTTATCAGACCCTGCACTGACGGCGTCTCCGGTGTACAACCACTTATTTTCCTAGCGCAGTGAATTGTCTAATTCATAGATGACGGAAGTTGTCATCACAAAATTTCGTTGCCACGTTATCTTCCTCAAATTTTACTTAAATAGATCAGGTTTGTTGAGTTCCCCTATGTAGATTTACTGTAATCAAGATGAAACGATCAGTCATTTTAGGGGCGAAGCTCCTTATGGCGTGGCTTGGGCGTTCCTTTTATGTAACCACCAGTGGCACATACCCGAAATAGGTATAACACTTGATCTCCAAGGTGGTGCAAGTGAGAGATTTCTTCTGTGCGTTGTTTAAAAATAAAAAATAGTGCTCAATGTACATGCCAATGGCTGCTAATGGGGAATGAGAGACATGAGCATTCGGCTTTTAGTCAACGCGCACGCTGCGATCCCCATTAGCAGCCATTGGCATGTACATTGAGCACTATCGGACAAGAAAGGGATGCTACATTATACTCGCTGGGTGTAACCTCCTTAGCTTTAGAAAGGTTTAGTGAGCGTTGAGCCGCAGTGCCATGAATACAATTAACTTGTATATACCATGAATGAACTCAAGGTGGTTAAAAATGAGAAGTAGATACGAAGCGCAAGCCGTAAGAAAGTAAAAGCCGAATTCTCCTGTCTTTCATTTCTCATTAGCAGCCATTGGCATGTAAATTGAGCCCTATCTGACAGGGAAAGGTTGCTACGTTATCCTCGCTGGGCGTAACCTCCTTGGTTTTCGAAAGGTTTAGCGAGCGTTTGGTCGCAGTGCCATGAATACAGTGAACTAGAATATACCATGAACTCGAGGTGGTTAAAGGTGAGAAGTGAACCCAAAGCACAGGCCGTAAGAAAGTGTGCGTGTGCCACCTCTCGTTTAGTCCTTGGAATGTCCGCTGGATGGCGGTGCTTCTATATGGGGAATATATGATAAAAAGATGCGAGATGGTGAGACTTGGAGTGTTGAATAGATGAACGAACGGACACACAAACAGATGCATGGATGGACGCATGAACGGACGCAGGGGCGGATGCATGAAAGAACGCAGGGACGGGCGCACAAACAGACGCATGAACGGTCACACAGACGGACGCATGGACGGACGAATGCTTCGCCCCACTCTCCATCATTCACTCCGTGGATATGCTGCCATTCTTTTTGATTACATTGTCACCCTTTCGATTTATTCAGGCAAAGCATACTAGCACCACCTCTTCAAAGACTGGGCTTGCAATTATCACAACCTGATCTTCTTTCATTCGGAGCCTATGCAGTGGGTTTCAGCCACAGGGATGTTTTATTCGCCATTCAGGAATACATCACTGTGACTAAACGATTTTCTTGCTAAGTTATGGTCTCGCTATTTTTTATTTTTTTCTGCAAATTTTCGTTTGGCACTTCAAATCAAAATTAAATAACAAAAGCTTTTAGGAATGGCGCAATGCTGAAAGTATCGGGCAAATTCACCTTATAATCGGCCGATGCCCTCCTTTGGGTACGAGCTATTTGCAGAGGAAAGTAACAACAACAACAACTCTAGCTATGACAAAATGCTATAGTTTATTTACGTTGATTCCTCATTTGAGGCTTGCCTACAAACATCGACTTCAAAACTGGGCACTTGATTCGACATTTTTCTTAAACAGGAACATTTATATTTAAGGGCGGCAACTTATAGGGTGCCGAAAGCGAAAGTAATGCACAACAGCGTCCGAAAAGAGCAGCGTTTCGAGATAGGTAATAGTGCACTTTAAGGTTTAAAAGGCTATGCCTATTTAAAGCGGGTTATAACCGCGGAGCCAAACCACGAGAATAAACTAACTAAATGAATGAGAACGGGGTGGAGCACATTTGGCAAGCACTCTCAAATTATGACAGGTACATTGCCACTACCTCTCAAGAGGAAGGCATATAACAGCCGCATCTTGCCGGTACTTAGCTACAGAGCACAAACTTGAAGACTTACAAAGAAGGTTCAGCTTAAATTGAGGTTGACGCAAGAAGCAATGGAAAGAAAACTGTTAGGTGTAACCTTAAGCCTTAAGAGACAAGAAGAGAGCAGAGTGGATTAGGGAACAAACCAGGGTTATGAATATCATAGTTGAAATCAAGAAGAGGAAATGAACATGGGCCGGGTATGCAGCGCGTAGACACGATAACTGCTGGTCATTAAAGGTAACTAACTGGATTCCCAGAGAAGGCAAGCTGCTTAGTGGGAGACAGAAGGTTAGGCGGCCAGATGAGATTAAGAAGTTTGCGGGCATAAATTGGCAGCAGCAAGCACAGGACCGAGTTAACTGGCGGAACAAGGGAGAGGCCTTTGTCCTGCAGTAGACGTATTTAAGCTGATGATGATGACGATGATGATAATTGTGATGATGATGAACTTATGGGGCGATGAATACTCCTTGAACATCTATCACTGTAAGACAAGAAGGCCCGTGAGACAAGCTTACCTGTAACCAGTGTTATCGAAGCAGCAAATATTGAGATGGCAGCGACGCTTTGCTGTAGAGAAAAGAAAACGACATTTTCCCGACAAGGAATCATGATGAAGTGAGATAGCAACATACTGGTATTTTACATTAAGGAAGACTAGCAGCTAACGCTTCCTTACCCGATCTCAAGTAGCATAATAAAATGCTCGTGTAAATAATAATAATAAATGCTCGTGCAATTACTCTGGCGTTCCTAGTGGCCTTTATACTCTCAGTCTGATATACACGCGAAGTAAGGGCTGAGAGCCTCGCGAGTTAACAAGCCCTCTCCTGGTATAAGTTAACAGTGTGTGAAACTCGCAGTTGCTGCTAGAACAGAACAGCCTCCACATCCTTTCCATTACACCTGCAGCTAACCTCGTGTATTGCGCGTGTATGGTAATATAGGCGCATAGATCATACATTTTCTGCGGTGATGTTTTTTGTTTAGAGTTTGCACAACAAATGACGATAGCATCGACAGCAGATGCCCTTTGGGAGTGTCAACGCAATTGTTAGCACAGTAAAAACACACATATTTAAATTATTAGCGATTGCTTGTCGTCTGTTTGTTAGGTGAAACGGCGTCTTATTCTCTTATACTATACAGTCCTGAAAATGTATCATTTAGGCGTTGAAGTAGGGGAAGTAGAAACTTATCGTTTTTACATCTCACTCATTCACTTTCTTTAACTTTACGTTTTGCGTAATCCTGTGTTCTTGGCTGCAACTTCTAGCGAGTTCTGTTTTTTATATAATTTTCTTTGGCTTGGAACTCTTCCTACTTCAACTTCAGAAGTGTGTACAAATTGGGTGAAAACGAACGCCAGTTACAGCAGATCTTTCTCGCCTTGAATTACAAGTTTAATACAAAAAAGAGGAAGCTTTTGACCAGAACTTCTCCGTACAGGAGTTTAAGGGCAGTAGTAAGAATTGTTGTTTACTGCCCCGAAACGACGATGCGATAATACCGTAGTAGATTTCGACCACTTGGGGTACTTTAGAATGCATGATTGGTTGATAAGTGTGGTTTAACGTCCCAAAACCACCATATCTATATGAGAGATGCCTTAGTTGAAGACTCCGGAAATTTAGGGTACCTGGGGTTCTTCAACGTGCACCCATGTTTGAGTACACGCGCCTACAGCATTTTCGCCTTCATCGAAAGTGTAGCGGCCACAGCCGGCATTCCATCCCGCGACCTGCGGGTCAGCAGCCGGGTATCCTTGGCCACTAGACCACCGCAGTGGGGCTACTTTAGATTGCACTTAATTACAAGTACGTGGGCTTCGCGCGTTTTCGCCTATACCTAAAATGCGGTCGCCATGACCGGTAATATTTCCATGACCTGCGGGTCAGCAGAGGAGCAACCTAACCACTATATCACTGCGGTATGTATTTTACAGACAGATACTATTTATACTAATCGTATTTCTCACGCCTACTGTGCTAAGCAGCGTAGGGACTAAAGAAATAGACGGCTTTTCAAAATTCAATAACTGGTACAGCTTTATGCAGTACTGTGACAGTTCGTTTCTACAACGCTTTGTGGTCGAAACGTGCGAAACAGCTATACAATACAATGACACACACGAGTAGAGTAAGCTAAGCTTATATTTTCAAGGCTTCGCGAACACTTAGACTTCAGATGAACTGACACGTTAGTCGTACATCTTCTGCTTATAGCAACAACACTATGTTGCCAATTGTAAATTTAAAATATAACCATGATCTCGACGCAATAGTCGTGTGAGGTGAACGGTGACAATCTAGAGCATTAACACAGTTGGTAATATCTGACGTTATTAAAACCACACAAACATTTCTTGAAGTCCTTCCGTGTTATGCAGGACCGGAGTGTTGTACGCCTATTAGGCGGCAACGGTCTTGTCCAGTTCCTCCGAACTTCCTTCTATGACACTGCCATTGACGAGGCGACTTAATATCCACCTCTTGTGGGTATTCTGATAGATTACAGCACATGTAGTCTTATGTACAAAAAAGAGGAGTGAGTTTTCTGGCGTAGTGGAATCGAAAAATAAAACCAGGAGCCCACCATAAAACACTGGTCAGTTCACACAGGCTGATGTTCCACCACCTCCCTCTACATATTATTCGCCTGCATCGTTGAACCTCACGACAACCAGGCAAACAGTTGTATCAAAACAAAACACAACCGGTTAAAAAAACACAAATATATTTTCAAGAAAGAATGATGTTCTAAGGAAAGCGGTACACATAAATTATTGAACATATGCATGTAAAACTCGGTGTGTTTTGACTGAGTTAAGAAGGCTATCTTACATGTTACAAAAATTTAATGGATGCTTACAAATTTACAATGTTGCCATGATTTGCTCTTTAGGGATCTTCAGCTGCCGGAATGAACTGTTGTTTTCATACATAATTTTATTTTCATTACGCGAGAGCTTTTCATGTGGGCTCTTTTCACAACCAGTAACGTCAATGCAACCAGGCTGTAACTGCTGTACAATGCAACCAGGCTGTACAACGCAGCCAGGCTGTAACTCCACGTTGTCCGCTTACGCTCGCCCACAAAACTTGTGGCTGGTCAATAGCGTATGCATGACGCGCATTGCACTTTTTTCTTGTTGGGCGGTAGCGCACAACACAGTAACATGGCCCGAGTAGTAACCTTAGCCTATAATGGCGCGACCGGCAGGTCACGGCTGCTGCCTAGGTGGTCCAAAACGATACGGACGGCTGCTAGGATTTCTCGCGGCGCCACTGCGCCTTTTCATGACATGTGCGCGAGGCGAGCGCTCGCCAGCGGCGTCTTCTCTGGATAGCGCGGGCAGCGCGGGAATCATACAAAGCGTGTGGGTGAGCATGTGTGTGATTTTGTCACGTTGAGCCACCACCACCTGAAGAAACTTCATCAAGGCCTGAAAGTTCTACCGCATATGTCAACGGGCTGATAACGCCGGTTGCGTTGCGTGCTGTGGGGACACACAACGCAACCGACGCCGGCCTTCGGCAGCACGTTCGCATAGACTGTGCATTCCCTACAGCACTACTGCGCTTTGACGAGAAACAACAAATGTTCCATCGTTCTCTGTGTGCCGTGGGGCCCTTCGGAGTTCTGATGGGTGCTGGTTGTGCCTGTGTTCGTTAGTGAGCGACCAGATTAGATTGCGAGCAGCTGCGGTGCCAAGGAAGTGTTGCGTCCCCATTTCTGTGGAAACCATGAATCTGGGACGCGAGTATAGGTATTTGTATTTACAACGAACCAATGCGCACTGAAGGCATAGTTACGGCCTATATATAATAAGGGATGGTGTCAGCCCAATAAACTTGAAAAAGTCTATATGCTGCTTTTCTTTTAGATGCGGAGCATCTTATACTCGCGCCTTGTAGTGCGCCGTCCGCGTCGTCCGCGCCGTCCACACCGCTTCTCGAACATTCGACAGCTGACGCGCGCGCATGCGCCGTCGCGCCGTCGCCCACTCTTCCACCATTTGTGCATCCCTTCCTCCTCTACACACCGCGCGCGCTTCACTCCTCCACCATCTGTGCACCCTTCCTCCTCTACACACCGCGTTCGACATCTACAATTCTCCTGATTCTCCAGTGGACGCGCATGTGGCGTCGCGCTTAGAGAACATTCAACAGCTGACAGTGCATGCGCCGTCGTGCTGTATATATACTCAAGGTCGGCGCTCGCTCGCTCAGTTGCCGCTCGTCGGTTGGTTTGTACGGCGCGTCGACGTCCAAGGTCGCGGTGAAATGAATTCCAACGAATCCACAAACACAATGATCGACGTCCCTTCGACCAGCGCCGCCCTTTCGCATACGTGTGTACGTGTTCACTCATTTAACACCCCCTCCTACAACCACGTTAACCAATTTAGCCATCGACCCAAGTAAGTCGCAATTTAACACCCCATTTCACAACCACGTTAACCAATTTAGCCATCGACCCAAGTAAGTCGCACTTTAACACCCCGTTAACCAATTATATGGTCCGCATCCTCCTCAGTGTTCCCCCGAGGGAAGCTGCGGGCAATTTTTTGTTTCGTGTGTTGTGTTACATCTAGTACCGTGTTGTTCCGTGTCACTTTTATCCCATGTGCGCGTTTCGAAGTACGCGTCAAGGCCAATACCATAAACGTAAAGCATTAATCTGTCACTTTTTTGTCATTCACAGATGTTCGAAATAATTTTTAGCCCGAGTGATAGAGACGAGAGGGCCACCGACGGCCAGAATTGAATCCTAGCGCACACGAGACGCACGTTTTATTCCTCCGGTCCGTGGGCGTGCTTCTCAACAAGTGTTCTTGGGGGATGCGTGCCGCGATTTTAGGGTACGTGTACCGTGCTGTTGTGGGTCGCGGGCCGCGTAAGAGAACGAAGCCAATGAGCGTCTGCAGGCCGCATTTCCAGTTCCAACAAGCTACTCTACTGCACGTGTGCCGGTGCAATCTGCTACATTCGCTCCCCAGTACCGGGGTGGAGTCTCTACTTCGTGAGATATCCCGCACCAAAAAGCATGTAGTTCGTGACATGTCAAAGCGGAGAACGGATTCTCACTGCCTTGTTCCAGGTGCCCAATCGGTAACCGGGGTGCTCCGAAGCATCGCTGTTGGCAGCTCCCAGGGACGACAATTTTCGCAGAAAGGGGGAGCGCACTATCCGGAGTGCTTACAAGCCTCTGACCGAAACTTCAGTGTTGTTTGAACATTCAGTTGAACATCATTTTGAGCGAGGATGCATCCAGCACGAGTATTCGCATGGGATAAGCGGTAGCAAAGTGCGCATTCCCCGAAGAAAACCGTGACTGGTTTTTGATGCCGTGCCAACATTTTTGTCAGGTTGTCCACGCAGTAGCTAATCTCGTAATTTCACGCTTGCACGAGCCAGAAAGCAAACGTGCGTTAGAATTAGCCTCATCCGCAGCTGCGCAGGAGTTCACGACGGCCCGAGTGCGCAGCCAAAGATGACACGAAAAGTAGCAGAGGTGCCACCTGGCGGTATCCGCGTAAAAGTGGACGCTGGGGCCCAGCTGGTCGCGCCACAAAATCATAATCTAGATCACTATACTTTAGTCCAAGCTCGGCTTTCATTGAGCCACGGCTGTCCTGGCTGTCAGATCAACTGGTTTCTCCGATTCTGCTCTCAGCGTTAACTCCGACATCTACCAAAATATATAAGGCCCCAATGGTATGTTTTGTTGTGAAACATGTACTTTAGTTGTCGAAATAGAAATGTATGGCTAAGCATCGTCGGGATCGCGTTCACGTTAAATGGAGCCACAGCTATCAAATATCAAAATACATTGTACAAGCGCTCTTACACTATGGGCAGTAAATATACGACCTCTTCTCTAAGGGCGTTTCTCTTTAGTGTTATACCTCTTTTCTATTTCGCACATCTGCACTTACACCAAATTTAAAATCGGGAAAAGCACCGCTACTAGGGTCACCTTTACAATATCTTGAACATACGATAATTGGCTAGCATATCTGCTTAAATTGCTGGTCATAAAGTTTTTACTTCTCAACGCTCTCAATATGGTTAGAATTTCGCATGTAATTTGACTACATAAACAACAATAGCCCCGATTTTTTTAGTATGGAATTGAAGATATAATTTATATACTGCAGAAAACAAACAGTTTTAATGCATCATGCGTAAACCGTACTCTGTTTCAGAAGCCGTGGGCATTGCAGCCAAAATTAGAGGTCCCTCGTCCAAGCATGGTTGTAGGGGCACAACGATTGGACCCTAAAACATGTTAGCAAAGCAGTTATGATTTACAAGCTACACTAACAGAAGGTGAATAAATTGTTAGCATTTACCGTGAAAGGTGCGGGCAGAGTGTGCCCGTACCTTCTACAGCGCTTCCAACAGCTTGTGAAACTGAGTATATATATCGCTGTATACGCAAACAGTTGTACGCGAAAACGGCTTTAGGGGGGCTATCTCTTTTAAATACGAAGCATCTTTTCGACTTACGGGTGTAACTCCGTACGTACGTGTGTGCGTACGAACATGCCGTAATGCGTTGCCTTGGTCGCAGGTGTTTGAGCAGTGCCAAGTAGGTCACGCCGCAGCAGTGCGTTGACGCCACGCTCCCATCGTAGTTGCGTGGTGTAGTTACTCTCTTCCTTACCCGCAGCACGCTCGCTGCAGCAACCGCAGCTGCCGGCTCCTCCATCCGCTCGCAACACACTTCCCACTCACTTCAACATCTCTACGGCCCGCAACACTCTACGAGAAGTTGATTAGAAACACTTTTCGGCTTGTTTATCTGCGATGGAACTTGCAGAAAACGCAACCCACCTCCCATGTCTGCGTTTCAAACAAACGTTTACTTGAGTAAACGTTACACTGAGTTTCGCTCCAAACCGTTTTTCGAGCAATCGCGTCGACGCCCGTTTCAACGGGATCAAGCCGTGCGCACTGCTGCTGTTTCGCATCCTATCAGAGTTCCCTTCGGCGAGATGGTCCATAATTATTATATGCAAAGCAGCTTCTTTACTAGCCCGTCTAACATTGCCCGTAAGTCCATACGAACCGTCTTGCTGCAGGTGCTGGAATAATGCCAAGTTGGTAAAGTAGTAGCTGCGCGTGGACGTCACTCTCTCTTTCTCACTCGGAGCAGCTGCTGGTCCCTCCGCCCCTCTCGCAACATTTTTTTCTTTCGCCACACCCTCTACACCACCACAACGCTCGACCACACGTCAAGTCGAAACACTCTTTTGGCTCGTTTATCTGTGCTGAAACTTACGCGAAACCCAATCCTCCTCCCGTGTCCTTGCGTTTAAAAAAAACGTTTTCTCGAATAAACACTACATCGAGTTTGCTTCAAACGATTCCTCCATGCAGCAACCACTTTGGCGCCCGTTTTAACCGGGCCAACGCCTTGCGCACGGTTTCTGCTTCGCTTTTTTGCTTCGCACAGTTTCATTTGGGGAGATGATTCATCAATGTGATCCATAATATGATTACATGTTTGTTGTTGATTTTGAATGGCGTGTATACATTTTTTCTCTTCGGAATATCCATCGAATTCGTAGTTGCTTGCTTACCGTAAAAAATATGTAGATTGCACAAGCCGTCAAAGAAATGATCGGGTTGAAGCGTAGGCGAATGTACTGCAGAGTGAAAAAGAAACGTCGAAGGAGGAAATTAGGGTGACTTAATTGTGAATCTTAGCTTAATTCTAAAGTTTTGCAGCCCGAGACGTATTTTTTGTCATGTACACGAGAATAATATATTGCAAAAAAACAAAATGACGAGAAAAAGCCAGGGATTATTGCACAAGTGTTTCCTATATAAAAATAAAGAAAACTAAAACCCATTTGTGGTGAGAAAACAAAAAAAGCTTTCTAAAAAAAGAACCTGTTCCCAACCCAGTGCTTGGAAACAGGTGTTCCAACGGTGAGCACACGCGAGGTTTTCGTCCTCGTTAGAGCTCGCAGACACATTCTCCCTCAGCAGTATTGCCAGGTGTTAAAGGCGAGCTGCTTTTCGACGAATCAAAATTGGCAGGTTGAAACGTTTGAGCGTCTTATTGTATACCGTGCGCAGTTGTGCGGAGGTATGTACCAATAACCGGCCTTTTCAATGACTGCAGCTCTCCTATTTCTTGTGTGTGTGTTTTTTTTACCTACTGTGGTCTAGTTGGTATATATGTTCATAAACATTATGAGACAAAGTGGACATACAGGACAGTGAAACAAGCAGAATAAAAATGCAGTGCGATGTTTCGTGTGTTTGACCACTGAATATTTTGCCCTCTTCTGGAATAACATTTGGGCCTATCTGTCTCAATTCTTTTGCTCGTTTTCGTTTATTTCTTTTTTTGGCAGAAACAGAATGAATCTTCATTGTCGGTTAACCTTTCTGTTTTCGGCACATTATTTAACCCTTTTCAGGTGTCGTAAAAGAGATAACTCCGGAGAAGAAAGCACCGATACAAGGCCTTCTTGTTTTGATTCCAAGCATTAGCAATCTGTGCCTCAGAAAAAATAGTGCTTGCCTGATTTCTACTACGTCATGCTTTAACAAACTTCTGAAAACGTTGCCCAGCTCCACGTGAAAATTCTTTGGCTACGTTCCTATGCCTTTCTACCCACTTCGTTGCTATGCAAATGGTTTGAAGACCTCTAGTCTATGTATTTATCCCTGAAGGCCTGGTTAATAAACAAATTTTTGACATTATGTTGTATTAATAAAAGAAAAAAT
Source organism: Rhipicephalus microplus (assembly GCF_043290135.1). Lineage (NCBI taxonomy): Eukaryota > Metazoa > Arthropoda > Arachnida > Ixodida > Ixodidae > Rhipicephalus > Rhipicephalus microplus. The sequence continues at coordinate 20,246,070 of NW_027464588.1, forward strand.
GGTTCAAAGCGCCGATTTTTGTTAAGTAAACCGTGAATTCACATTATTATGAGCAGCGCATGCTAGGGTGATTTTTCGAATATTACTCAACTTTTCTTTTCCTACGGAACCCACTCAATGAAGAATTGATGTAAACTTGTTTGCGGCTCATGCGTAGAAATTAGTGTGTTTTATATGACAACCAAGGTATGTTGGCATTTTTTACCACGCAATGTAAACCGTTTGTTCTTGTCGCAGGCATATAACTTTCTGTTTTCTCACATGTATTAGTTCTACTTTTTTGACTGCTGTAACAAGTGCGCTTGTGAAACCTATATCAAGTAGAGTTTGCACAAGTGCATCTGTTGCAAACAATCGGTGTGCAGTGGAACATATTTACTACCTTTCAAACTGTCTCATCTGTGAAGCACTAGTGAAAAAAGCTGTGTTCTCGTTTTGTGCTATGAACAGTCTGTCATGCCCCCCTGCCGTGTACGGGACTTCGCCCCGGCATACAGCTACACTTTCAAAAATAAGTATACAGTCGATGCCACCATTAATTTCTATATAACTTACATGACAATTAACTTCATAATCTAGTGTATCTTTGGCATATCAATTAGTCTAACACAGAATTAGTTGATGGAAAGCATCACGAAGATCATTTACTACCTTCAACTGTTGTGCATTGATTACATTGTAATAATAAGATTGTGAGTTGGGGTCTCCAGGATAGAAGGGACGAATTCTTTGTATAAATTATACGTTTCAACTATGTCGTATTTATGAAACTTAATTTAAAAACATCCTATTTCCATTGTGCTTTCTTCGGTCTATCTGACTGTTGTGCTCATTTAGTTGTTTAATTAAGAAACAAGGCCCCCCCCACAATAAAAAATCTGTTATTTTGTAATTGCTGCTCTCGAGTGTATGCTTCACTCACTTTTAGGAAAAGAAAAGACAGTGAATTTTATTCGTGTTCATAGTAGAGAAGTGTTTGAGGGACTTCCCCGGTGTCTATTTTTGATGCTTCGACAAAATTTCTCCGTAAACATGTTTCAGAGAAGCTAAAACGCGCGGCCAAGTTTAATATTGTTGACTTAATCCAGATAGTTTTACTGTTAATTGCTATTTATACTTTATATAAAACCCTAGTTGGGGCTTGCCTCCTCTATTGTCATTGTGAATTTGTACTAGGTCAGGCCTTCACGGTGGAAATTGCGCACTTTCAATGGCACATACGCACGCATATGAACTGGTTGTTTTTTTGTACACACCAAAGCTTGTACGACCTGCTTAAGATATTCGTTGTTAATGTCGGGAAAGAGCGAGCACTCGCTTAAAGGTCGTAATTACCTCAAATATTGACGTTATCCGAAGCCGGTACAGCACTGGGACAAAGACGTGCGTGGACAAAGGTGCGAAGACCAGAGGCATCACGTAGCACCAGGACGTGTGCCATCCGTAGGCGTAGAAGTGCGCCGGAAAGCCAACCAGTGCCGTGGAAGAAACGAGTGACGCCACGGACGAGGCCGCGAGAGGAATCGTCCTCAGCAGTCGACTTCCGAGAAACACTTCCGCCGTCGTCACTCTTGTTGCGGGTCCGGTGCCTCTTTTCCGAAAGGAGAAGTATAAGCCTAGCGAGAGATTGCCGGCCATCAAGGCACCTTAGATGATGTACTCCATCATTCGAACCATTGTTTTTCTGAACTCGTGGCTGGCGTTCTTCCGTTATGTCTGAAACAACGCAGATCGACACCACGTGCATATAAGCGTAAGATGCTTTCAGATGCACTGTATGCTGCGTGAATCAGTTTCAGTTAACGTTTGAACATCTTTACAAGGTATGCTACTTGGTATACAATACGTAAGTCTCGAGCGTGACATATAATATACTGTACCTAAGAAACCAAGTGAAACACATGGACAGCGGGAATCGTCAGCGTTACAAGTGGGGTAGTGGCGTGGACAGCAATATTGAGGCACTATGATGAAATGTTTTTGTGCAAACAAGAATTTATTACATTTATAGTCGCCGCCCTGACCCGCTCATTTCCATGAAGAATAACAGAAACTTTAGAGTTTTTGCTTAAGCTTCTTGTTCAGCCATACCTTTTTCCATGACCCACTTGCTGTATGCGCAATAAGAACTTTTCATGAGCCCTTTACTCAGTGGCTACATCAAGCAAGAGGAGCCGATCAGCAGGTAATCATCGCAATGTTAGTAAGAAGCAGATCATCACAAATTGTTTTATTTTAATTCAAGAGCAAGTTTTAGTGAACTGCGGGTGCTATCTATCTATCTATCTATCTATCTCTCTATCTGTCTATCTATCTGTCTATCTATCTATCTGTCTATCTATCTATCTATCTATCTACCTATCTAACTATCTATCTATCTATCTATCTATCTAATCTATCTATCTATCTATCTATCTATCTATTTTTCTATCTATCTATTTTTTATCTATCTATCTGTCTATCAATCTATCTACATGTCTGTCTGTCTGTCTGTCTGTCGCTACACCTACGACTGTATGTTCTCGGGATGACTTTATTGACTTGAAGGCCACCTGTCCTTAAAATTTACAAGCAGGAACACCAACTGCAGGATGTACTTATAGGTTTTTCTGGGACCCGGCACATGCAGAGATAAAAAATCAAGAAAGGATAGACGCTTTCTCTAGAGAGAGCTTTTGATCTAAGCGGAGCAACGACCACCCATAGTGTTACAACCAAACCCACACTACACAGGACAGCATTCGCACACAGGTGTGCTGTGGTCCTGCATAATATATCGCTCATCATCAGCGAGAGGCTCAGCTGGAATGTTCTGATGCTGCACATCTTTAGAATGGGAATACACAATGAACCTCTGTGGAACTTAAGCGAAGGCTTGTGGGAAATGCTTGGCCAAAGTTTCTTCAATTTTTTAGGCGCTATTGTTCAAAGTGCTATTGCCTAGGTGCTGTTGCCTAGGTGCTGTTGTTCATAGTGTCATCAGTTGTCACGCATTTACAATTACCCCACACTACACAGGACATCATTCGCGAGGAGGTGGACAATGGTTCAGCGTCAGATTTCTGCTCATCAGCGAAATGAAGAGCACAATTTTCACCCTCCTACGAAGCTCTCAGCAAGAAAAACGCATCACCCCCTGTCAAACTAAAATGGAGCGTATCTGAATTATTTGCGGAAACTGTTTCTTACTTTTTACGGACGTTTTTTTTATTGTGTCATGACTCGCCACTGGCCTTCTAAGACGGGGTCTTAAACTCATGTTACACAGCGGGCCGCATTCACGTAATTTAGTCTCGCTTGGGCAGAGAAAGGGAAGAAGGTAAAGGAGGATAGTTTCTAGAGATTAACAGCACTCATTGTTATTTGATAGCAAACATTGATTTTATGGCATACACACGTTGTTTATGAAGTCTACTTGGTGCACAGCATCGCTACACCATCCAATGAAGACCACCAAAATGACTAAAATATGGATTGCTATTCAGAAAGTGCATGAAGTCAATTCAGGGGATGTGAAAAATAGTGAAATTACAGTTGCATGGGCAAGTCTTCATATTGCATTTATGTTGAGACTTTTCATGTCGGCTTTACTACTTTCCTCATTTCTATTAAAATAATGCACGAGGCCATTACATTACAGATATGTCGTACTTCTAAACGGCTCAGACATTGGCATGATGTATTACTGTGTAGGCACGTGGTCTACGAGCGTCGCGCGTCATCGGAGTCGTCTTTAGCTCTAACTCCGCCGACAGCGAGACTGCGGGCAGAAACGACGCGCTAGCGCATTCGTGGCGACGTGCTTCTTCGCAAGCAACGAAGCTGTAAGCGGCGACACCATCTGATTACTACGAGTGGCCACACCGGATGCACGATCGAGTTACTACGAGCGGGCGCGCGGCGATCTACGAGTGTGGCGCGTCATCGGAGTCCGCTTTAGCCCTAACTCCGCTGACAGCGAGACTGCGGGCAGGAACGACGCGCAAGCGCACTCTTGGCGACGTGCTTCTTCGCAAGGAATGTACCACATCACTCGCTAGCTCCTGTGAATCACGTATGGGCATTTTACGCATCGGCAGCGGACAACACAGTCAAGCTCGTCACCCCCCCCCTTCACTGCCAAGGATTGCTCGGAACAGCGGCTAGCAGTTTCGCGCGTCGTCATTTGAAAATGCGATGCCAAGTGCAGTGCAAACCGATTTTTTGTCATCGTAGTTACACATTTCGCGCATCGTCATCGAACGCCGCCGGCAAGTGCATTATGCACCGGCTGCACTGTCCACGCGGCTGCGCACCCCACGGTCATATGAAGCGCTGTCAATAATCTTTTGTGATGCGATTCAGACGTGCTTGGAGCCATGCTTGATATCGCCACGAACGTCTATGAATGTTCCGAGGTTAATGAATCGCTGTGGATTTGATTTTCCGCGACCGGCTGTATGATGATGCGTTTCGCGGCTAGAGCAGCGAAAGAGCCTGTATGAATCAGGGGCACGAATTTTTATAGGCCCGTTTCGTGTCATTAATTATGCTACTAGACATTTCTGTGCCACAACTCTTCTGCCCATAACTTTGTTATTTGGAAAGAAGGCATAGGCCGTCATGGTGTGATCCATTTTTCTGGTGCAATAAACCTCCCTCCAAATAAACAAAAGTTCAGTGAATATTTGTAATCAAGTACTTAATTATGCAACCGCAGGGGTGCCTGCGCAAGTATGCGTTTGGTGTGTAGCGACACCACGAACCCGAGCTAACGGGGGAGTTTCGATTCCCTCCCACGCCTAGCCGTGTGTGGCTTTGCCGTGTCCGAGGAAAAGGGGATCCGGGGGGTTGAGCCGACGCTGGGTGATTAGACCGCTAAGGGCCCCCGGCAGAGGCAACACACCCCTTTGGCCCCGGCTTCACGTAGACGGCACCCCTGAGCTGACCCACCCAGGGGAATCGGCAGTCGTCTTTTCCTATCTCTCTCTCCCTACATCTTCGTCTTTATCTCTTACTAGTTATCTGTCCTGTCTTCTACTCTCTTCCGTTTACTTCCAAACTTCCTGGCGGCTAGGGTTAACCCTGTGCAAATAGCCTACCTTGGTCTAGGCGCATTGGGTTATAGTGGCGTTGTACGGCTGGCATCCGCAGGTTTCAGCATTTGTAAACTTGTAGCGTCCCCTCGTTGGGCTCCTTGGTGGGTGGCCGACAACGCTGCTGAACAACAATAAGGAAGACATGCATGGGGCATTCCCACTACTGTCTGATCGTACCGGCTTAAAGCCGGTACGCACCGATGATCTCACCAGAGAAGGATTGGCCACCCTGGTGCAGTATCTGGCCACCCCCTCCCGTAGGCATTCGTCGATTAACTCACGGCCCTCAGTCCCCACCAGCTGTGGAGCAACTGACCACGGCGGCGGTCAGATCTGCAAAGCAGCAGAGGTTGCTAGGAATCTCTGGATACGGACAGGCCACCATTGGAACTTGAACTTAGCAACGTTTAACGTTAGACGTTATCTAGTGAGGGAAGTCTAGCTGTATTATTCGTGGAGCTAGAAGGCATTAAATGGGATATAATAGGGCTGAGTGAGGTTAGGAGGACAGATGAGGCCTATACTGTGCTACAGAATGGGCACGTCATTTGCTATCGGGGCTTGGCAGACAGAAGAGAAGTGGGAGTAGGGTTCCTAATTCACAGAAACATAGCTCGCAACATAGAGGATTACTATAGCATTATTGAAAGGGTGGTAGGCATTGTAATTAAACTGAATAAAAGATACAAAATGAAGGTAGTAAAGGCTTACGCGCCTACATCCAGCCATGATGACGCTTCAGTTGAAAGCTTCTATGAAGACGTGCAATCGGCAATAAGTAAGGTGAAAACACAGTATACTATAGTAATGGGCGACTTTAATGCAAAGGTAGGGAAGAAGCAGGCTGGAGACCAGGCAGTAGGAGATTATGGCATCGGCACTAGAAACGCCAGAGGAGAGCTACTAGTAGAATTCGCAGAACGCAATAATCTGCGTATTTTGAATACCTTCTACCGAAAACGAGAAAACCGCAAGTGGACATGGAGGAGCCCTAATGGCGTAAATAAGAACGAAATAGACTTTATAATGACTGCACACCCAGGAGTCGTGCAGGATGTGGAAGTGGTTGGCAAGGTAAGATGCATTGACGATAGAATGGTACGGGCTCGAATCCGCCTAGACTTGAAGAAGGAACGACAGAAACTGATACGCAAGAAGCCAATCAAAGAGCTAGCACTGATATGGAAAGTACAGGAATTCAGAGTGTCACTGCAGAACAGGTACTCTGCTCTTAGCGAGGAAACCAACCTTAGCGTAGATACAATGAACGATAATCCGACGAGTATCATCACGAAGTGTGCAGTGGAGGTTGGAGGCAGGGTAGCTAGACAGGACACTGGCAAGCTTTCCCAGGAAACGAAGAACCTAATTAAGAAGCGTCCAATCATGAAAGTGTCAAGTACAACAGACAAAATAGAACTGTCAGAGCTTTCGAAGTTGATTAATAGACGTAAAGTATGCGATGGAAGAAGGTATAACATGGAGAGAATTGAGCACGCTCTGAAAAACGGAGGAAGCGTTAAAGCAGTGAAGAGGAAACTTGGGATAGGCAAAAGGCGGATGTATGCACTAAGGGACAAAGAAGGCAAAATAACTACCAATATGGATAGGATAGTTAAAATAGCGGTGGAGTTTTACAGAGATCTGTACAGTAGCCGAGACAACCACGACCTTTTTACTATAAGAACTAGCAGTAACCCAGACGACACCCCACCGGTAATGATAGAAGAAGTCAGAAAAGCTTTGGAGAGCATGCACAGAGGCAAAGCTGCTGGTGAGGATCGGGTAACATCAGATCTGCTGAAAGATGGAGGACAGATTGTGTTAGAAAAACTAGCCACTCTATTTACGAGGTGTCTCCTGACGGGAAAAGTACCAGAGTCTTGAAAGAACGCTAACATCGTCTTAATACATAAGAAAGGAGATGACAGGGACTTGAAGAATTACAGGCCGATCAGCTTGCTCTCTGTAGTATACAAGCTATTTACAAAGGTAATTGCTAGCAGAGTAAAGAAAACATTAAAATTCAATCAACCAAAGGAACAAGGAGGATTTAGAACAGGCTACTCAACAATTGACCACATTCATACTATCAATCAGGTAATAGAGAAATGCTCAGAGTATAACCAACCACTATACATAGCCTTCATAGATTACGAGAAGGCGTTTGATTCAGTAGAAATATCAGCCGTCATGCAGACACTGCGGAATCAGGGCGTAGATGAAATATATATAAACATTCTGGAAGAAATCTACAGGGGATCAACTGCTACCATAGTGCTTCATAAAGAATGCAACAGAATATTAATAAAGAAGGGTGTAAGGCAGGGGGACACAATCTCCGCAATGCTATTCACTGCGTGCTTACAGGACGTTTTCAGAAGCCTAGAATGGGAACAGTTAGGAATAAGAGTTAATGGAGAGTACCTCAGTAACCTGCGCTTCGCCGATGACATTGCATTGCTGAGTAACTCAGGGGACGAATTGCAACTCATGATTACGGAGTTAGACAAGGAGAGCAGAAAGGTGGGTCCCAATATAATCTACAGAAAACGAAAGTAATGTACAACAACCTCGGAAAGGAGCAGCGCTTTGCGATAGGTAATAGTGCACTTGAAGTTGTAAAAGACTATGTCTACTTAGGGCAGGTAATAACCGCAGAGCCTAACCACGAGATTGAAGTAACTAGAAGAATAAGAATGGGGTGGAGCACATTCGGCAGGCACTCTCAAATTATGACAAGTAGATTGCCACTGTCCCTCAAGAGGAAGGTATATAACAGCTGTATCTTGCCGGTACTTAGTTACGGAGCAGAAACCTGGAGACTCACAAAGAGGGTTCAACTTAAATTGAGGACGACGCAGCGAGCAATGGAAAGAAAAATGGTAGGTGTAACCTTAAGAGACAAGAAGAGAGCAGAGTGGATTAGGGGACAAACGGGAGTTAAGGATATCATAGCTGCAATAAAGAAGAGGAAATGGACATGGGCCGGGCATGTAGCACGTAGACAGGATAACCGCTGGTCATTAAGGGTCACCAACTGGATTCCCAGAGAAGGGAAGCGGGGTATGGGGAGACAGAAGGTTAGGTGGGCAGATGAGATTAAGAAGTTTGCGGGTATAAATTGGCAACAGCAAGCACAGGACCGGGTTAACTGGCGGAACATGGGAGAGGCCTTTGTCCTGCAGTGGACGTAGACAGGCTGATGATGATGATGATGATGATGATGATTCAGAAATAAATTTTTTGTTTCATGGTTACGTTTCAACACAAGGTGATTACTTGAGCTTCCCCACGAAACCAATGTTTTAGAGCATTCGTGCTTGTGTGGCTTACAAACGTATTTCATCATAATCATTATTATTATTATTATTATCCAGCATCATCACCAGCTTGACTACGTCCACTGCAAGACGCAGCCTCTTCCATGTTCCTCTCCCATCAGCTTCTCCCATGTTCCGCCAGTCAACTCGGTCCTGTGCTTGATGCTGCCAATTTATACCCGCACACTTTTTAATCGCACCTGGCCACCTAACCTTCTGTCTCCCCCTAACGAGCTTGCCTTCTTTAGGTATCCAGTTAGTTACCCTTAATAACCAGCGGTTATTCTGTCTACGTGCTACATGGCCGGCCCATGTCCATTTCTTCTTCTTACAATACCAAGCAAGAAGGATGTGAGGCATGGGGATACAATCTCCCCAATGATATTTACCACGTGCTTACAGGTTTTCGGAGGCCTAGAATGGGAACAGTTATGCATAAAAGTTAACGGTGAGTACCTTAGTAACATGCGCTTCGCCGATAACATTGCGTTGATGAGGAACTTAGGGGACGAATAGCAACCGATGATTACGCAGTTAGACAAGTAGAGCAGAAAAGTAGGTCTTAAAATAATTTGCAGAAAACGAAAGTAATGTACAACGACCTCGGAAAAGAACAGCGCTTCGAGACAGGTAATAGTGCAATTGAAGTTGTAGAAGACTACGTCTACTTAGGACAGGTAATAACAGCGTAGCCTAACCACAAGACTGAAGTAACTAGAAGAATAAGAATGGGATGGAGCACATTTGGCAAGCACTCTCAAACATATTTATTAAAAGATAATTCAGAATCGAAGGAAGAAGACAGTCAAGTGGGGGCCATTGGTCATAGGCAACACGTGGGAGGTTCGCGGGCCACGTGTTTGAGAAGCCTTCTCTACGACATGTTATTTCGTTGTAGTAATAGTCAGAGAGCATAAGCGCAGTACAGGAAACTCATTGCAGTAGTGGCAGGCACTTATCTATGGGCCGGACCCAGTGTTATTCAATCTTTGTGTCGTTGAAGAAGGTAGCGTGGTATCATTCGTGGCAATAAGCAGCGAAAGAGTACAGTTTTCTCTCTAATAATAAGCATTCGTGTTCTCGAAGTATTCAATCGTACCGATTGCAATGGTGAGTTGAAAAACCTGAACATATCGATGCTGTAGGATCGCACCCGCCACTGCAGCGGGGTCCGACAGATTTTGGAGCCGTGTTATACTAGCAATACTGAACACAATATCGCTGTGGCACCAACCCTGGGTGCATTCTTCAGAAGCTTCGCCCAATTGGCAGCGCTGCTGCCATGACAAGCGTTGATTTGTTTACATTTAGATGATAAGTGACGTGACAGTTTCCAAGCCCCCGCCATTATGGCTAATAGCGTGCCCAAATTTTGCTACCTGGGGCCTATGAAAAGTTTATATGTCAAATTTATTTTTACAGAGCCAGAACAGAAGGTGCAACCAGCGCTTCTTGATCATGTACAGCTGATTAAAGAAACCAATGCAGCCTTCGACGTGGGGCCCTACTCATACAGTTTCCAAACGTCCTAGCGTTCTATCGATAGAAGTGATTTTAATTCATTAACAATATAATGGAGCTTAGCAGCTTGTGAAATTCATTGGAGGGGAGCGTGTAGCCTGGTACTGTTTCTTATGTTATGTCTCGTTATAGAAATGCTTTATAGCCAGACTTTCACTAATGTTTACAAATTATCTACAACAGATATCGAAAAATTGCCACGAATGAGATTATTTGAGTTACTCCGCGAACAGAAAGTAATTTCAATAAATTTTGGACGCATTTTGCCAAGAGGTTTCAAAGATGTTTTGAGCACTGAGCCAGAGATAAGAAAGCAGCTATTACTCGAGTTGCACGACGTCTTCTATAGTTGGCGACAACTTTTCTTTGCACCAATGGAAAAGCGATGGATGCGGAGCTTCTGCACACGTAGGACTAGGCGAAGTAGTTCGTTTTAGAGCAAGTCTCGTAGCGCTATGAAAATATCATGTCAAAGTGACATGGGGTGCACCATCATCGATTCATGTAGACGCAGACGCCGTTTAGCATTTCACGTACACGTAAAAAGGCGGGACGTTCTAGCGCGTTCATGAACGCAAAGTCACAACTAATGAGTTGAAGGAATTATGAATATCTTGAAGTTGTGAGTTATGTCCAGTCTTGAAATACTGCACGTAGATGATATAGGAGGCATGTATATGTTTCACATTGAAAATATGAGCGCTAATGTGGAACTACATTCATTGGCGGTAGGATTCACGCAATTTGGCTTTGTAGCCAAGAAAAGCTGTCGCCGAGTGTAAACTACGGTCATGTTACACATCTCATGTTCGCAAACTCATGAGCATCTAGAGTGAAGTTTCAGGAAACTTCTTGCAACCCTGGTGTGCTTCCTGGGCCAACCAATGTGGGCGTGTTATTGCAAAAATGCACTAAAAACGATTACTAATATTCGTTGTTAAATAATTAACATAAACCAAGTTCATTACAAACGAATATTCCTTGCGCAGGAAACAAAATGCCCCACATTCAGTCCACGGTTAGTGTTGGAAACTTTCTTGAGAGTAGAGGTTTATCCTATATTTCACTTTTTAAATGCGAAGCATTTCTTAGCGAACTTCGGTGACTTTGAGCGTATCTATCTATCTATCTATCTATCTATCTATCTATCTATCTATCTAGCCGCCAATGACTTTTAGCTCTCTTGGCCGTTTCGATAATGGTATCGATACCAAACTTGGTATGGCGTAACATGACTACACAAAGAACATATTTGACAAGTCACAACATGAAAATCATGAAATGTATGTCATGAATGTCATCATTTACACTTCATTGTCCTGCAGCTTTTGCGGTGGCTTCGTTCAGAAGGCATGTTACAAAACTAGCATCGTATGACATGATTGCATGCTGAACACAAGCAACTGACCCTAACGTGAAAACATAGCGTGCGCGTCATGTAACAACATGACTACATGCCACACTAATGATGCGCTCATGGCCGTTTCGCTAGCTTCACATAGGCCAAATTTTCTGCATTTCCGATTGAGGCGGAAATGTTGTAGGCCTGTGTGCTCAGATTTGGGTGCACGTTAAGAAACTCCAGGTGGTCGAAATTTCCGGAGCCCTCCATTACGGCGTCTATCGTAATTATATGTGGTTTTGGGACGTAAAACCCCACATATCAATCAATTATGCCAAATATTGTATTACGTGACGTCAATAAAAGGCGGAAGTATGTGACTGGTGCAAACAAGATTATTATGAGATGCATGTCATGTGAGAACACAACTACATACCACAGTCAAGGTGCCAGTACATTTCGACGTGACGCTGTGCGCGTGCTTACCGGTGTTCATTTCGTCGCTTCACGCCGTTGTTGCCACGCCAGGCACCGGTCTTGCCATATACTCGCAGGCGTGCCGCGCTGCGTTGCTTTGACGCATGCGCCTTTATGTATGTCTGGCATCCATCAGTCTCGAAAAGAGGGAGATGCAGCGTTGTCTGGGTAACGCGCCGGCGTGAAATGCTGCATGTTGCATTTCGCGCTGGTTGCCGTTGGTCCACGCAGACGGACTCTGGTCGTGCCGGTCGCGCCTGGCATCAAACTACAGAATGCTCACGTTTTGCTAACGTGGCGGTGCTATGCCAGCGTGCGCGCGCGTCAACGCTAAATTGGAGTATACTGGGCACTTCATTACGCGCTCGCGGCCGTTTTGATAGCTCCACTTATACCAAATTGGGTGTTCCGTGACGTCAATGAATGACGAAAGTACATGACTGGTGCAAACTTGATAATGCTGACACGTGGTATGTAAGAACATGACAGCATACCACGCTCAAACGTGGTCGCGGTCGTTTCTCTACGGCCAACTATACTAAATTTGGTATCACGTGACGTGAATAGCTGACGAAGGTAAACGACCCATCCAAACCTAATATTCATGACACGGAAGTCATGTACGGCATCTATAACCTCCACCTAGTAACATTGTGCTGATATTATAGTTACATATCAAGCTTCCTCAATCGTGCTTCGCATATCATTGATTCCCACTGTACGTGGGATCTGCCAATTTTTTCAGGAGTGCTGAGAACGCTCTCCTGCACAGAGTAAGCACACTCTCTCAACAGAGTGCTGATACTCTGGCTGAACGAGAGTGAACAAGGTTCCTCGCCAGTGTAGTCATGCTTCTGAAAAGAAGTTCATACCCTGTCTGCGGGAGTAGTGCTACTCTCTTACAAAGTTGCATACTCTGGTCGGGCAAGAGTGCACCAACTCTCTTCAGCAGTAGAATAACTCCTGCTATGCTAGGACTAACGTATGATAAAAGAAAAAAATATGCCGACCACATTCTACTAACAGTAATCTGCTGAGATTGCTTCCAGCTTACGTCGAATATACAGGACTAACATCGGCACACACTATATAACGATCGATTGATATGTGAGGTTTAACATCCCAAAACCACCCTATGATTATGAGAGATGTCGTAGTGAATGGCTTTGGAAATTTCGACCACCTGGGGTTCATAAACCTTCACCTAAATTTGAGCACACGGGCCTACAACATTTCCGCCTCCTTTGGAAATAAAATAAAGCCACCGCAGCCGGAATTCGAACCCGCTACTTACGGGTCAGCAGCCGAAGCACACCATTATAATCGTATGAAACACATCAAACAGGATCTCTAAACCCGTACCTTTCGCGCTACGGACAATCATTACACAGCAATAAGTATTTCTTTCCATGATGCCTAGCCCCCTTCTAGTGCGGGTGGTGCAACATCTCTACCACGCGTTTTGAAGAGCAAATATACAGCCGGTATGTGTAAGTTTTAGATGGCGGTTAGGTACTTTGTAGGCATGTCAACTTTTTTTTATAAAACCTCATGACATTAAACGCAGCTTTCGATACTAAACTACAATTATCAGTGGCAGTTCAGTCATTTCGGCTTCATGTAGTGAAGCGACTTTTGCCCAAGCCTGGGAGGTGTAGCTAGGCGCACAGACAAAGTTGGGACGATCTTTAAGCCGTGTTGGTACGAACGTCATGACCCGGCGTCTGTACTGACTTGCGATGCCATGGTGTGTGCTAGTACGCCAGAAAAAAACACCGGTCGGCAAAACCACAACTCAAACGCATCTCTGGCAATTCCTATAGTTTTACTGACCTCGTGTACACTGTAATTCAAGAATGAGAAGCTTGGGAATGCTCAAATTTCAACCTTCGTGAACCGCCAGCACCGAGATTGGTCAAACTAAATGTAACCAGTACGACTACAAGGTGGTGGGGGTGTTGCAGCAGGTGGGGTTAGCCTGGTCTGCATGGTCGGCAATTGTTCCGCCTGAGCATCTCCTGAATGCGGAAATTGTCACCACGTGTCAGACAGCCCAGTATCTCGCAGGAAGACCAACAAAGTTTGTCACACGTTCCTCCTAGTTGCTACGGGTCCTTCAGGAAAAATGACATCATCAACTGTTCGGTGCCTATGACAGCCTTTTTGCAAGGTGCGGATCATCTCTGCTTTTTTCACATCAAAGTGTGGGCAAAGCCAAGTGAAATGTTCAATATCCATGATGTCACCACAGAAGGCACCGAACGGGGAAGCGTATCTTCCAGTCTTGAATGACCAGGCCAGTGTGTATGTGGAGCGGGTTCTTATGCGGTACAACAGCCTCGCTTGTTCACGAGAAAGTCCATGAATTACACATGCTTGGTATGGAAACCTGTAGATTGCCTTGAAATGATTTCGTATCACATATTGGTTGTTCTTGTAAGTCTTGGGAGTTCTTACTTTTGGAACAGATGTCCGTGCTTCGCATGCCAGGGCATCAGTCTTTTCGTTGCCTTCAATGCCAACGTGGGATGGGATCCTCCACTGAAACTTTATATTAAAACTCTTGCCAATTAGGTGTTTAATCAGTGCCAAAGATTGCCTGGTGAACGTCTTTTGAGGCAGGCCACGATTCAGTTTTTGTAGCGCCGATTTGGAGTCGGTCAGCACTACATCTCGTGCAAAAACGGATCGCGATTTTCGTAAAGCCGCCGTGATTCCAGCGCTTTCTACCGTTGTAGATGAAACCACGCGATTCAGGCGGCCCCACCATGACACGCCAGGGCAGGGTATGCAGAAATCCACTGCGCAGCTATTCGTTTTTGTGCACACTGATCCGTCGGTGTACACTTGTAGGTGCCCGCAGTACATAGTGCTCAAGTGGTCCAGCACAAGAAATTTTGCCTCCCCGACTGGAATGGTGCGCTTCGTTGGTAGCTTGGGTACGCTGAAGTTACACGCAACATTCATAAAAGACCATGGCGGGTTCATAGGGCGCCGTTTAGGCAGTTTCAAGCCAAAATATCAAAATTCGTTTAGTGCCGCGTTGAAATGTGAGCCAGTTCTTGCTCTTAGCCACCTGAGAAGCGCCGTGCCTACGAAGAACTCGCCCACACTTGACAGCTGCGTCAATGAGGCCTGACACGCAAAAGGTGGAGCGGAAGAGACTCGGCTTCATTGGTGACCTTCGTATTTGAAGCCGCCTGAGGAACTTTCATCGCCGAGCGAAGACCCTTTTTGTGTACTGCCTCTAGGCGTTCGAACTGGCACGGTGATGGTGATATCAGGGGCAGCTGATAAAGAATGCGGGCTGTTATAAGCGCAGCATTCAATTTAGGCATGGACATAGGATTGTTGCCCCGACGGACCCCTGCCATGCGACGAAGAGGGTTGATCCTTTGCACTGATACAGTGACTATACCATCAACCGCACGTTGCCATAATTGCTTGTTGTCGATAGTAATGTCCAGCAAACGGACATTTGTTGCACAACGACTTAAGTGGCTTCGAATATTCAGCGACAGACGGGTTGACTTCCGTCTCGTTCCAGGTAAGAGCATGAAGGGCGATTTTCCCGCTGATAAAGATAGGCCAAGTGTCAACAAGTGACGTTCAATGAATGAAATAGCGCTCTGTATCCGGGCCAAACGTTTGTGCTGGTGCTCTGAGATCCAAATGCAGATGTCATTGGCCTAGACGAATATTTTACCTGCTTTTAGAGCTAAGAGCAGAGTGTCAGGAAGTGCTGGCCATGGCAGCGTTAAAAAGCAAGGGAGATAGGACACTTCCTTGAGGGACGCCGAGAGAACGCATCTCTTTTCGCTCGTTTCGTTTCCAAGCTTAACCCGGGCACAGCGGTTTCTGTGAAATTCATGTACGAACCGAAGAGCATTTCCTGACACACCCATGGCTTGAAGCCCGTTCACGATGCCTGCCTGAAGCACACAATCATATGCCTTGGCAACGTCCATGAAGACGGCGAGTGTCGAGAGTCCACTGACGCGGTGGTGTTCGATATGGCTTAATAGGTCCAAAACACTGTCCTCGGCACTCAGTCGTGGGCGAAAGCCCGTCGTACACGATGGCCATCGTCTTCTTACGAAGTTAATCTTGTACATATTAATCTTTCCGTCAACTTAGATACGCGTGATGTAAGAGATATCAACCCATATGATGCGAGGCTCGCAGGATCTTCTCCGGACTTTAGGACTGGCACCACCTATGCTGTCTTCCAAACAAACGGAACTTATGCCGTGCTCCAGACATGACTAAATATGTCCAAAAAAGCCCTTTTTTTGCTCATATGGCAGATTTGTCAGCATTTGATTGCTGATCAAATTGGGACCCACGGCACAGCGTTTTCTTAATTTGCTAAGTGCCATATCCAGCTCTCGAAAGGTGAATGGCGTATTCATCGTGTGAAAAAACAAGGTTGGAGAGGAATCGCCGCTCCTTCTGATCTCACAGATGGCATACGTCTGCTAAATCCTCTGCAAGGGTTTGCAAATTTTTCCTTTGTTTCAAAGCGAGGGCTTCGAATGGGCTATGTGAGCGGATCTTCCCAAAAATACTATTTATTACTGCGCATGCCAATGTCAAGGACGTAAACGTTGATAAACTCTCACAGAAAGCGGCCCATTGAATTCGTCTTAATTTGTTTGTATGTCGACGAATCGCAGCGTTTATCCAGTTATATTCGGTTTTCGCTGACGGATTTCCTTTTGTTATCACTAGTTTCCACTCCGGTCGTCTACGCGCTGCGCAGAGGTTTTTCAATTTCAAATCAGGAGCAGAAAAAAGATCGGGCAGTTTCAGCAACGAAGTTGCCGATCGCTTGCTTTGCTACATATCTGCGAACAGCTAACCAAAGGATTTGTCCAACGCTTCTCTGTAGATGTCCCAGCGTGTTACATTGCAGATCTGTCGACCAGGAGTTCGAAATCCCAGGGTATTGGCGAAGATGGGAAAATGGTCGCTGCCCATCCTGTCTGGAGCCGTGGTCGATGATACCAGAAGGTCCGTGGAGTGAAGTACAAGGTCTATTGCACACCATGATTCTGGTGATCTGAAAAAATTCTGCCATATCCACGAAGTGAATGATGATGAGTGGGCGAAGCTCCGGAGGTAAACCTGGTAAACCATAAATCCTCTGTACATTTTGCCCACTCAATTTTATTACATCGCTCCCCCTAGCGTACGTCGCCGCACTAAATCGAACGATTGCCTTCAACCAATGACACGCGCCATATGTGACATCATTCCTATTTTATAAGATCTCGCGTCTTTCATCAACTACAAGTACCGCTTTCTAGTTTATAACATCTTGCATCTTTTCATCATCAGCTACAAGTACCACCATCTAGTAAACACTACAAGAACTAAAGGAGAGGTGGCTACATACAGGAGACGGTACCGCCATCTAGTGAACACTGCAAGAACTAAACTAGAGGTGGCTACATACAGGGGACGGTACCGCCATCTAGTGAACACTGCAAGAACTAAACTAGAGCTGGCTACATACAGGCTACAGGGGACGCACAGCCCACGCCCTAAGGAGCTTCGCCCCTAAAATGTAGGTTTGCCATCGTTCGCCACACATAAGTCGGCAGCATCCGCAGCTGCTAGAAGTTCCTTGCCTCGAAAATCTACACTCTTATCACCCCAGAGTGGATGGTGCGCGTTAAAATCACCACAGATTATTCGAGGAGGGGGACATTTAGTGCAATCGTCCATTAGGAAAGCCTCCATGGAGACCTTCTTTCGTGGGCTTATGTACACCGATACCACACTCAGTTTTCGGCTTCCCAGGCACACTTGCACAGCAGCGACTTCCAGTGAGTTGGAACAAGGGTCTTGCACTGGTAAGGTGACGTGATGTATTTCCCGCCTTATGTATATCGTTGCGCTTCCATTTGCAAGTGACGTTTTGTTCGGGTTGCCGTGTCGAGTGTACCCTGGGAGCGTCCTTGCATTCCGGAGACTGGCTTCTGAGAGGGCTAGAATTGGTATTGGAATGTCGCGCAGGAAAAGGTTGAGTTCGCACAGACGTTTCAGAAGCCGGACGCAGTTGAATCGCATTATTAAGGGCACTTTTGAAGGACGGAATAGACAAGGTGGGCGAGACATTGTCAGTATTCTACTGTGTGTATGTGGAAGCAGAGCAAAGTGACACTGAATCTAGAGCCAGAACTGCTTCCAACATGTCTTTTGTTGAACTCGCAGGCATCTTAGCGACGTGTGAATGTAGTGCGGTGAACAGAGCGCGAATAACGTGCTCGAGATTTTCTTGCTGTTTGCTTCCAGGTGGTACTTGTGGTGGGCTCAGTGCATCAGCATAGGTGCGCTTGGCGGACTCTTTCGTGATACATTTCTCACCAGTGTTATGCACTTGCGTTGACTCAGTACTAGCTGTTGTCGGATTTAGGCGCGGAAAATTTTCTGCGTACTCATTGTCCAAACCACCATTTTGTGGCGCACCGGACGTCTTCTTTGTGAAAGATGGTTCGTTCACAGTCTTCGGGCCGAGGACAAACGTCTTATTTCTTCGCTGCGCAGCTGTTCGTGCTCGACATCGGCCATAGCTAGCTGGGTGGTCGCCACCACAGTTTGCACACACAAGTTTTTCTTTACTTGTACACGTCTTAAAGTCATGAGCCCCCCCCTCCCCCAGCGCTAGCACCTCTGTTCCCCACGACAGTGCTTAGAAACATGTCCAAAACGCTGACAGTTAAAACAGCGTGGCGGCCTCTCCACGTGGTCTACACGCTCGTGTCTGGCGAAGCCAAGGTTGATATTCTCTGGGCGTTCCGAATCGGGAGTGAATGTGAGAACCACAGAGTCAGTGCGCCATGATTCCCACTCGGAGGATGAGGTTTGGACCCGTTGTATGATTCTTCCTGCGTGGTACACTCCCTGAGGTCTTAGGTTGGTCAACAGCTCTTTGTCCGAGTACCATCTTGGGACTCCTTTTATAATGCATGTATTTTTTATGTAGCTGTGTGGTACACGGGCAGATATGGCAAGGGCGCAGATAGTGTTGGTCTCTAAAAGCTTATTAGCTTCGTGTTCCGTCTTTATACCCAAGAGCAGGACTCCCTGTGGTATGAAATGGCTCTTAACTGGGGCTCCACCGAGAATCGTTTCAATTTCAAAGTATAGGGATAGGGTTCACTTGCCTCTAGTTAGCTCCCTCGGATGTTGGAGCAATTAACACAGGAATGCCCATCGTCCTGTCTTTGCGGTGTCGCACAAGACGGAAACCAACCTCGTCCATGTCTTGATCTGTGAGGTTCGCCACGTTGTGGTCCCTGATGACAGTTGATTCGTTCTCCGATTCAGCTCTGTGTTGTCGCTTGCAGTCAGGTATGCTTGCGCAAACTAGCTGGTGCTTCTGACCTGGTGTCACACCTTGGGAGGCCATGGCGGCGCTCTCACTGATGCATGTTTCGGTTCTTCTTGCACCATTGGACGCGGCAGGCTGCGCAGCACCCGTCGGATGTTGATACGGCAGGTACCTTTTCGAGTCGTCCGACGTCTTGAGCAGTGCTGAGCCGCTCTGTCTGCCGTACTACAACATTCAGTGAATGTATAGCCCTATAGCTTACCGGCCGAGTTCATCATACATGTCATCAGCGCTTCTGGCTTTGAGAATATGTGACTCCAAGGAGTAATAATGACTGCACAGTAGAGCCTTACCATCGGTTAACTTTAATCAGCATCCAGTAACGTTGACTTGAATGAACCAATGTTTATTGCGTACGGTGTCCGCACAAGAAGAATTGAGCATCGATGCAACGCGCTCTCATCGTGCGACGCAGCGCTCACGGGCTGCCGCCGAAAGCCGCCGGGCGCACTCGTCGGCATTCTGTTGACTCATACGTAGAAACCCATACGTGGAAACTCAGGCTTGTCATTCAGAGCGCGTTCATCAAGTAACAAGATGAGACACTTTCGTGCACATGCGATTTGTTTTTCAGCAGTGGGCTATTTAGTTCCAGGCATCGGTATACAGATGCAAATCAGTAAACTCTGACACAGCCTCTGTACTTTTTAGCATATCGGCGCTCGTGCAAGAAAATACACCTTATTCAATCAACTACGCGCATACCTATTGAGCATGACAGTCGATATAAAACTTCGGTGCACGTCAATTAGCAGAATTCGTTAGAAACGGATATTGCACTTGGCAGTAAAGCTGATAATCTGCCCCTGGTTGTCTGTATTTTTGTACATGTTATTTTTATGTTGTGAATTTCAAAGGAAACATCCATGGCGTCTTGGCATTAGCGGCATAGCATGCCAGGACGCCAGTAGCTTCCATAGGTTGAAGATGCAAGGTTTTCAAACGAAAACCGCGTATGTGTTCAAACTCCCATCCATGAAGAGGAACGGCGTGTTTTATTTTTACTAGATTTTTTTACCACGCAGCGAGCATGGTGTGATGTGCCGTATTGGTAGAGTATATACCCTAGTCATATATGGCGAGTTAAAAACCCACTATTAAGTTTTTTTTACTTTTTTTACTCACTATATATGTCGAGCCTCTACCATACTCCAGTAGCGATTTCATTGTGCCATAAACGAACCTTTGGCGACGAGTTAGATATTACCGTTGTTTCTTGCTTCGAAGGTGTTGCTTTTGGCACTTCGGGAACAAAACGTTCATGATCACACAACAATGCCCTTGTTATCACTGAACGCTATTCTAATAACTTGACGCATTACACCTACATCTGCAGCGTTTACGACGAAAGGCGTATGGTTACGAGACAGTTATATTAATTCGTGGCGTCGGTGGTAACATGGAAGCGCTAGATTGTATTCCGTCAGCAAGGATGGAGTGCGATACCCCATTCACGCCTCATCTGCACAACAGTTGCATAGATTGGGAATCCACATGAGCAGCAGAGCGCTCGCAGTCTCTTTTACTCTGACTTCAAGGGAAGAGTAGGTTCCGCGGCCTACTCTGCCCTACTCCCCCATGGAGCTAAAAAGCTTCACCGGGAGTAACACATTTCCTCTACCCCTGCTGTACTTCCTCAAATTCTGTGAGTACACAACAAAACGTTAACCCTCCAACGCATGTATTTTCCCCACACATATGTATGCACTCAAGTCATAGAGCTTCATGATCGCATGGCCGTACCCAAGGTATCTTTTTTTAACATATGCTGAAGGGTGAAACATGCTTACCCGCGCACAACGATGCACGTCCAAGGCACTTGTTTAGGGTGTTCGTGTGTCGTTCTCAATGTGTATCACAAGGCTGAGCAATAATGCGTGAAAGCTGCCTTACCTTCCTGCTTCGAATTACATTGTTTTGGCAGCACCTACATCCGCGAAGCTCCTATAAACGTCGCTCTTATCGTCTCTAAGCGTGCTGTGTGTCTTTGATGGGTCCAAATGACAATTTCAGTCTTGACCGCTCACATCAACCGCTCATGAGGTCGTATGACTCCGAATTGAGTGTGTGCCTATAGTGTCTCATTCCATTGGTGTAGTAGCATCCCTGCTGGCTAATGGGTATGGCATACTCTTGCCTGAAGTATAAAAAACAACAGAAAACAGTTTGACACGTTTAGTTATAACTTTTGCTGTGCCACTCTTACAGTTTTGAACTGATCCACCGCATTTTATTACCAGCTCATCAGATAAGGTCATTCAACTGTTTGAAGCTGTCATGGCTGACGTTGAGGACGTGTTCGTCAGTAACACGAAACTTCATTAGCACTAGAATAACAAATCCACGAAGTGAAATATGATCGCCTTTTAAACAAATTGTATCATAGATTGTTGCTGCCTAACGAACTCGCAAAGCAGTGTCATACGTTTTGACAAACCGAGACACAGTTATGTCACTGCAAGAGCCACAAAAAAGAAAAAAAAACGCCGTCAAACAAGGACAAGAGTAACGTGTGGCATATTTTTGCCGGCCACAAATTTTACGTTTGTAATTTGACTTATTTAATTGTAATTACGCTAACAAACTGGTCCTATGGTGTTGAAACAACGCAAGAATGGTTTCTCACCATGATTTACTATAGCGGTATTTCATATAAAACATATTTTCAATGCTTATACAACTATTTACTTGGACGAGACTGCCTTTACGAGACTTCATCACACTGTTCGTAGTGAATTTATATTGATTTGACTTCGCAAAAGTGATATCATTGAATTGTTCCAATCTGACATTATTTCACGAAAATAAGTTCTTTTATACGTCACTGGCCAAACACGGTATTTTGTAGACTTCACTTTAGTATTCCACGAAGTTTTAAAAACTTGAAAATTCCTCTACTCATAATGACATAGACAGAATAATTATGTCTACTTCTTATTCCTATAAAAATACTTTTATAAGGACCGCCAAGTTCGGGTTGGAATGAAACATTTACACTGGCCGATTTATTTGGCGCTAATTGTCGGAACCACCAAGCAGGAGAAATAACGACATGACATGACAAGAACTTTATTTAGGTCCTGAGGGACAGATATCGGGAAAAGCCATAAGCCTCCCGCCATACTAAGGCTCCAAATGGTCTTGGGCACACAAAATAATGTCGTCGAGGATAAGCAGGTTTTTCACTTCAGGCCTCTCAGTACGCTATTGATGATCCGTTCGAAGATAGCGGGTGCGTTTCAAAGTCTGAAAGGCAGTACGTTAAATTCATACAGCCCATCTGGGGTGGAAAAATCGGTATTTTCTTTGTCAGATTTGGACACTGGTATTTGGCGGAAGCCCGATCACAGGTCAAGGCTGGAAAAATACTCTGCCGCATGCAACGAATCTAGTGCGTCGTCAATTTGTGGGAGAGGGTAAACGTCCTTTCGCGTCATTTTGTTCAGTGCCCGGTAATAAATGAAAAAATGTACTGTTCTGTCTTTCTTTTGCTTCAAAACAACTGTCGAGGAGCATGCACTCGAGGAGGCACGTATGATATTCCGCCAAAGCATGTCTGGGATGTTTTCCTCGATTATTTTGTTCCCTACAAGAGACACGCGGTATGGGCGCCGGTGAATAATTCGGAAGCAGTCTGAATTTGTTGAGTCGTGGAAGTTTCATACCGAGCGCAGAATGAACGTCGAACAAAGAGAGATGTCGGTTCAATAAATTCAGCAATTATTGACTCTGGGCTACTGTCAGATCAGGGCTTATCGTCACCGATGAAGGAGTGGGAGAGTTGAGTGGCAGCGAGCTTGGCTCTGGTAGGTCTTTTTGACTCGGAAGAGCAAGAATTGCAAAGAGATACGGGTCAATAGCGCAAGTGACTGTTGATCCACAGACCAACAATAATGGTTCGGGGGTCTGATTCCACACAGTAATGAAAGCAAATTCTTCGAAAAAAACAGACAAGGCCAGGAATGATCAGAATACTCTGATGTACCATGTGGCCATAAGGTGGTAGAAGCACGTCACCATTCACAATGCTGATGTATAAGCGCTAATTACTTCTCAGAGGTGGTGACGAGGCGAATGTGCTCTTCACGTTTCGAAAAAGAGCAGTCTGTAGCATTGAAGTGGATGAGGTGCTGACGACAAGATATGACCACAAGATCCAATCTTCCCGAGAACAAATAAATACCAAAAATTGCCCTTAGCCCTGTCGATAACTAACCAAAATTTGTTGACAACTGATATAGCCACTCTAACAGAATCTTTCTTTCTGAAAGAATTAAAAGTGTTCTTAGCACTTCCAATCGATTAATGTAGTTATGCGATGGTGTTGCTCATGTAAATTACTTGTATGTTTTTGTGTGTGTTATTTGCGCCTACATTTGCTTACCTCGAGCCTATTGTAGTTTTATTAACGTACCTTTTCTTCTGCAGAGTTTATATATATGCTTTTTTCCTTATCACTACTGTTCTGTGTAGTTTTTTTTCATTTAAACTTTATATAATGATGCCTATGAACATTTAATGTAATGTACACATGTTGTAAATCTTCCTAATCACCTTTAAGTAATGCCCTCCCGGGTCCTTGGGGTATATAAATAAATAAATAAGATATAGAAGCGCATGCAGAGGACGGGAAATTCCACCCCAAAATGAGTTCGTGGGTGCACTCACGCAAAACTGCAACGGCAATATTATTACGAATACCGTCTATGAAAACATGAACTGTACACTGGGTGAGTGGGCGAGTATTGGCGCTCGTCGCAGCATGGGAGACGGGGCCGAGTAAGGTGTGGTCACTTTGCGGAGACGGGAGCAAAGTTCAGAGTGAATAATCGAAATAGCAGCGACAGTATTCACTAGAGCTTTGATGCGTATAGCTTCCACTAACACCATTACCAAGTTCGATGGTCTGTCTGGAGGAATATCTGGCTGTCCGGTAGATGCAGTTTTTCCTCCTAAAACTGCATTGGGAAGTTTTCAGAGTGGGCATTCTGAACCTTAGAGGCGGGTCGAAAAGGCGACACGGAACGGCGATTCGGAGATGATGAGCGGCGGCGAGACTCACGGGAGTTCACAGGCATATCCGTACTGTAAGGAGGAGAGCGAACGCTGAAAGGAAGACCCGTAAGGCGTGCGCTGGTAGTTCATGAGTAGACTGAAGCGTCTGCGTTCCTCTGAAACGTATCCACGTTGTTCGTCCGGTTACTGCCTTCGTCAAAGCGAGATATGTCACCTCTATAGCCGCAATAATAACATATCGGGCGAGGAGGACGCGACACGGATAATACGTCTCTGGACACATCGGTGGTGACACTGACGCTACAGGTACATGGCCCCCTGGTGTAGCCGATGGTAAAAAGGTGAGTGCTGAGAGCGCCACAACTTCGACGTACGTTGGTACCTGACGACGTCTGGATTCGGCGGAACAAGTAGATGTGATGCAGACGCAATCTCTTGCCTAATGATGCCCCACAAGTTGGTTGGAGCTGAGGCTTTAGTGCAGGAAGAGCAGCGCCCATGAAGCTCCTCACGAACGATGTCGCGGATCAGGGCACGGATGTTGAGGGCCGCTGGAAGAAGAATGTCCGAGTCATCATAGCAGAGACAAAGAGACTGAAGTTTGTCTAGTCTCTGGCAAATGGTGATGACATCTTGAGTCATGGTAGGATTTTGCGACGCAAGGGCGTTGAATGCGACGGTATTTATTCCTTTGATATTATGGCGTATTCGGCCGCTTTGAGGCATAGATGCATTTACACGCTTGCACAAGGCAAGAGCATCCTCAATGTACGAGATGTATGATTCACCCGCCAGTTGACTGCGTTCAGCAAGCTTTTTCGTTGCTACCTTAGCGTGAACACTGGGGGAACCGATAATCTGACGAAGCTGCCGTGCGAACGTGTCCCAGTCAGGAAAATATTGGAGGTGGCACAAAAACCAGGTTTTGGCAACATCAGTCAGGTAGAAAGGGACCGCACGTAATTATGTAGAGTATCCGACCTGTTCAACTCGCTGACGAGGTCGTAGGTGTGTACGAGGTCGTAGGTGTGACGAAGTCGTAGGTGTGTGTATTTTTCAACGTCATCCTCTTTGAGACCCGAATTGGCGGATCACGCTGGTGGCTGTGGATGGCCCCAGTCGATGGCGGAGGCTGCACTGGGCCGGCGGTGTTAGCTGAACCAGGATGATTTTGCTCTGCTATGGCTGGTGGTAGTAGACGACGACTCCAGCGGAGCTCCAGTGATAACTTTCGAGAAGACTTGGGGATCAAGATGCACCGTCCACCACTTATGAAGAAGATATTTATTCGAGACGACCTCGAGCTGGCACACCCCGATGGTGGTATATACAGATATGAAAATTATACAAATGAGGATGCACATCCTATTGATAAAGAAGAATTAGTGACTGTCCTCACAGGGGAAAAATTCTGATAAACATGCGGCATACTTGCCCAAACTAATGAACTTACGTGTTTCAAGTGAGTTGCGCCCAATGAGCCCAGACTCTTAAGGTAAGACTTGGTGTACAGAGCTGCGCAATAACAGCTGAAACAGTTGTTGTTGTTCAGGACTGCGCAATCACGACGCACATCAACTTTAAGATCACGCGTACCTTCATCAGTCAATATACCAGGAACAACATGGTAAGCCTCGCCGCTGAAAGGCTGCGCATGCCATTTAGAGCAACCACATGCCGATATACACCAACGTTACAACCACTGTGTCCAGTTCTAGCGATGCTGAGGGAGGGGGTAGCAGCACGAGAGTAACACCACTACTCAAAATGCCTCATGTAATGATATCTACGACATCCAAACTTACGGCTCTGCAATGCGCCCTAGAGTACATCGACCATAGGGGACCAACCAAATGGGCTGTTGACCACTACTGAAAAGCGGCGTTACAGTGCGTGGTTAGCTCTACGACGTAGATTCCATAAGCTGCTTATATACGAAATTCTGCTTACATACGAAATTCTAAGAGTTTATCCCCGAATCAAAGAAAAAAGGCACGTGGTTTTTGCTCAGCGGCTACGTCGTCGTATAGAGATATCGGCAACATCTTTGAAGCAACGTTGATAGTACATCTTCTGGCCACCGTTTCAACTTCCAATTTGATCATTCTAGGAATGAAGCTGCCAGACAGCTTCGTCTCCTGGCTCGCAGTTTATGTATGCTTGGCGTATTGTAACACGCAAAGTATAAGACACACTCGGTTACTACAAACCAACTAAACGCTGCAACTCCGATCTGCAGTCAGTCTTTGTCGGCGTACGGACGTGAAGCCTCAAGTCGCTGTCGGCTTTCGTTGGGGATTGCTTTACGAAGGTACATGGATGATTACTCGGCTGATTCATTGATATCAGAGATTCAACTTCCCAAAACAACCATATGATCATGAGAGACGTCGTAGCTGAGGACTCCGGAAATATTGACCACTTGAGGTTCTTTAACGTGCACCCAAATATGAGAACACGGGCCTACAGCATTTTCGCCTCCATCGAAAATGCCGCCGTCGCAGCCTGGATTCGATCCTGTGGCCTGTGGGTCGGTAGCCGAGTACCTTAACCACTGCACCAGCGCGGTGGGGCAGAATATTACCTGGAGTAACCTACAGTGCGGCATGCGAGGTCTGCGGCACAGATGAAGACACTGTTCTGCCCTGCCACTGCCTGCATTTTTTTTCGAATACGTACGCTTTATGATGTGATGCACCAGTTTGACGATCGGCCGTCCTTCATGCAGATGCTGTTGGGACACCATCCCCGCCGCTCCTCATCCAACAAGGCCTTTAAAGCTCTATTGCGTTTTTCAGGACCATGGGTCTTTGTGAACGCCTGGTACTAGTATGAACTGCCAATGTCACATTAGTGTCAGCCTATTTGTTGATATTTTTTTCTGCGCTCCTCTTTTTCTGTCTCTCATAGTTTCTGCTCCACTTTTGCTTTTCCTTGGCGATTCATTGCATTGCATGTCAATAAAGCGGTGTCAAAGCCTACCTACCGAGTGAATGATGATGAGTGGGGCGAAGCGTCCGTCAGTGCTTCTGTCCATGCGTCCGTCCAACCAACCGTCCGTTCGTCCATCCGTCTGTCCGTCCATGTGTGCGTCCGTCCGTGCGTCCACCCATGCTTCCATCCATTCTTCTATGCATCAATACATGCATCCGTCCGTCCACGCGAGCGTCTGTCCGAGCGTCCGTCTATGCGTCCATCCATCCGTCCGCTTCGCTCCACTCGTCATCATTGACCTCGTGGGTATGCTGTGGTTGTTTTTGTCATAACACACAGGCGCTCAGAATGTGGTCATCAGGGAACCGGATATCAGCATGCTAAACACCTTGAATCCTATACAGCCAAAGCGTGTGTTTTTTTAAAACAGCCTGCGATTAGATGCAACCCTGTGCAGCTGCCTAGAAGATTGATAATTGTAAAAGAGAAATTTACGAGGCGGTATTTACTATTTAATTCACAAACAGTTCGGTCGTAGTACTATTTAGGGTTGTCAGGCGCTTTTTACGACCACTCATTTATATATAAAATAGGCCATTGATATGTCCTCTTTCCGATACGTTGTAAACTGACACGAATAACACACCACTGGAGTAAGTGTCCTCTCTACTTACATTACCTAGCTGTGGTACCTAATCCTCCAGGTGTAGGAAATCCGTGATTATACCGCGTCGACACCATGTTCAATGCCAGCGTTCACGTTGTGGTGCTAATGATAAATGGCGGTGAATGTTCTACGACATCGTTGCAGTACACTCTCCTTTTAATTGCACAACAATCGAAGAAATTCAGCCACACACGCGTAGCGCATATGTGAAGAAGACCTGCTGCGACCAAAATGCATTCACTTTTCCCTAAGTGTACCCCTCATGCACAATGCTTGCACAATCAGTAATAACCCAAGTATATTTCCCGCTCATGTACTTGACTGCATATACCAGAGCAACCAGCTGTGCCGTTTCCAAATGATGGTTTGTTATAGACTAAGTGTAAATGCCTCCGAAGTAGATTACAACGAAGCGTGGTGTTTGAGATTATATCAGTGTGTAAGTATAAACTCACTCACTCAACCTGAAATTTGAAGCTGTTTTTTTACGCAACATGCACGTATACCACAATGTAATAGATACTGGGGACGTCTGTAGTTCTCAAAAAGCGACGCACAATTCGTTGTTTAAGATAAACTATATGTGAGCTTGCGCCCGGGTTGTAAATTGCTTTCTGGTTCCTGTGTGTATTGCGCACGCACGCACACACGCAAGCACGCACGTACGCACACACGCACACGCACACACACACACACACACACACACAAAGATAGTAATAAATTAGTACCAAGTCGCCAATTGTCAGTTTACTGCTACTGTACCTGACATTTAGGACTTGTGCTAAAAGGCATTTTAAAAGTTCGCGTTGCAGACGCCAACTCAAAATTCGCTGTTATTGGGAACTGATGAAACTGATATGCTATCAATGAAATTCTAAGACCTGCCCATCTTCCTCATTGGTCGAGCCCCCGTCCCCCCTTCCCACACGAACACACACACAAAAAGAGGAAAGAGCACATCAATGCGTGTAAATATGTAAACAAAGTGACGTCATGATTCTTAAAAAGGCCCGCCATTCTGTAGCGTTCAGAGCATTTTTAATGGAGGGGGGGCATTTACCATCTTTTATGTGTGCTCATGGGCCTGTTTCAGGTGTGCGTAGATATTTACGCATAAGAATTTGAAACTTTGGGGGGGGGGGAGAGGCGACGGGAGACTTGAAACCCCCAACCTTTTTAAACGCCAGTGCTATGAATGGCTTTCAGTTGTTCAGTGAAAAAATGCGCACTACTCAATTTTTAATGCAACAACGAGTGTCCTTGTTCACCATCACCGTAAAGAAATGCACGTGTGCCAGAAACCTGCACATTAAAACTAGGCTCAAAGCTCTGACAGGCTTAAGTATCAGGCAGAATTGGCATCCCTACAGATGATTCAGAGAAAAGAAAGCGCCGCTTCTTTCTCTTCCTCGTACGCCGTCCTTTGCTAGCACTTGCAAAAAAACCTATAGCGTGCTTGATCACGACTAAATATTTGTCGCGTGAGTGGGTAGCGTTTCTTTCATAAGCTTCTCGTTTTGCTGATCCCCGTAAGTCAACAGTGGATTTTTGGCCTGTAAAGAAGTGGCATACCCAAACTTTATTAAATGATGTGAAGAACCCATATGTAAGTATACAAACCTGCAATGTCTCCTCACGACGATGAGGTAAGAATTTTTTCCAGAAGTGCACTGCCGAGTCGGAACACAGGCCAGCCTGCCACATCTTATTCTTAGGTTCACCTGAAATTATGAGTCAATTGCAAACTTAAGGGACAAGTCAGTCATAGTCAGTTCTTAAACATCCTGATTATTATAATTTTCGTGCTGTGATGGGAACTCGGACTTTGAAAGAATAAATGGACATTGAGTGAAAAGCACTCGAATATTGATCTATGGATGAATGAATAGATGGATGGACGAACAGATGGTCATACGTATGGACGCATCAATATAAGCATAGATGGATGGATGAATAGATAAATGTATTGATGTATGAATTGATGGAAGAATGGATGGATGGATGGATGGATGGACAGACAGACAGACAGACAGACAGACAGACAGACATAGGCGTATCAGCCGTGGGGCAAGGGGGTGCAAGTCCCCACTGAGAAAAGATGTGGGGGGAGGGGCTGATCCAGTGCACTTTCGGTAGTGGCCACATTTAGCTGCAGGCTGGGGAAACCAACAAGTAAGGCGTAGGTTTCCATCGCAACAGTAATCACTCAATCATGTCCTTACGGGACAATGAAATGGTTAAGAGGCAAGGTTACAACACTGTGAAATTTGGCCAAAATTTCCGCTATATTGGTTCCTCCTTGTATATATATATATATATATATATATATATATATATATATATATATATATGGGAAAGAAATGTATACCTAAGGGCTCGTTTTTTTCGTGTTTTAACACAATATTAATAAGATCTAACAGACAGTAATGCCAAGGAATGTTTAGGGGAAGGTATTAAAACAAATAGAATGTAAATAGGAAGAAAGAAACGTGGGTGAAAAATAACAAGCCATGAGCAGGAATCGAACCTACGAACTTCGAATAACGCGTTCGATGCTCTAACCACTGAGCTATCACAGCGCCTTCCCTCCATCCAAATTTTTTGTTTATAGGTGAATTTAGAAGTAGGAGTGTCAGTCATCGCCATCTATAAGCCAAGTGGCAAGTATGAAACACCCTTTTATGCGCATGTGTGGCGTCACGTAGCACGTGAACTTATTACGAGCGGGCAGCTGACCGATAGTCCCTCGTTTACAACCTGATGACACCAAGTCTGCCAGTACGAGACCCTTGTTAATGAATAAGGGAAAGAAGTGTATACCTAAGGGCTCGTTTTTCCGTGTTTTGACACAATATTAATGAGATCTAACAGACAGTTACGCCAAGGAATGTATAGAGGAAGTTATTAGAACAAATGGAATGTAAATAAGAAGAAAGAAAAGTGGGTGAAAAAATAACCAGCCGTGAGCAGGAATTGAACCTATGACAGTCGAATAACGCGTTCTATGCTCTAACCACTGAGCTATCACAGCGGCCTTCCCTCCATCTACTTTTTTTTGGCGTTTATACGTGAATTTAGAAGTAGGAGTGTCAGTCACTTCTAAATTCACGTATAAACCCCCATAAAGTGAATGGAGGGAAGGCCGCTATGTTAGCTCAGTGGTTAGAGCGTCGAACGCGTTATTCGAAGGTCGTCGGTTCGATTCCTGCTCACGACTGGTTATTTTTTCAGCCACTTTTATTTCTTCTCATTTACATTCCATTTGTTCTAATAACTTCCCCTATACATTCCTTGGCATTACTGTCTGTTAGGTCTCATTAATATTGTGTCAAAACACGGAAAAACGAGCCTTTAGGTATACACTTTTTTCCCTTATATATATATATATATATATATATATATATATATATATATATATATATATTCATGCTGACGAGTAAAATAGGATCGCCCCCCCCCCCGCGAAAGAGTTGATACGCCTTCGCAGATCGACTACTAAAGAGCAAAGAGCAATACATTGTCAGTTTGATACAACGAGACCTATCGTTTAACCAAATATCCTGACGTTATGTAAGTGAAGTTGCTTGAATTTTTAAGCATTGCCAGGGTTCACAGAGACTTTAGTGTTGTATTTTCGTCATGAAAATATGTTGAAAAATAGACCATCTCCCGCTAATAATAATGTATATTATAATGCAAAGCAGCGCATGGGTCGACTTGAAGTTCTCTTCACCACTGACACCTCGCCCGGTGTTAACCCATGTTTGCAAGGGGAGCACACCAGTATTTTTTTCACTTTCCGTTGCTGTTACTCATGCTAAACTCTTCTTAGACTACGCTGCGCGGGTTCATCGCCATGCCACGCGGAAGCACATGCATTCATGTAGCACATGCTTGTGCAGAATCTAGTTCCCCGACGCCATCACTTATTGCTGAGACAGTGTAAGAAGAGAGGCTACAGTCTTACTTACACAGCCTTTTA
Source organism: Rhipicephalus microplus (assembly GCF_043290135.1). NCBI lineage: Eukaryota > Metazoa > Arthropoda > Arachnida > Ixodida > Ixodidae > Rhipicephalus > Rhipicephalus microplus. The sequence goes on from NW_027464588.1 coordinate 20,277,809, forward strand.
CGCAGGCCAGACAGACAGACAGACAGACAGACAGACAGACAGACAGACAGACAGACAGAGAAATTCGTTGGGTCCTGAGAAACGCTATTTTAGAGCTAGGTCACGGGTCACTGCCGCGCATGAACGTGAGGCCTAGCCTCACCGCCACATCATGGGCTCTCTACACAGCCCGTAGTTGTGGTAGTAACTTCGTAAGGCGGAGTGCCAATCATATTCTGTGAGTCGACTTGGGCCCTGTAACGAGGGGCACCACCAGAGCATATGTTTGAAGTTACTTACCTCACCCGAACCAGGACAAATAGACTGAAAAGCCTTTGAGGAGACCATGCTGAGGAAAAATAGACTTGGATAGGACTTGTCTGGAGCATTTTAATTGTAATGGTTTGAGGTTAGGACAACTTGCTGTGCGGAGGAGGAAATGGCCACTTACTCAACTGGTAAAGTTTAGCCCTTCCACTGAATGTAAGTAAAGCGTTCCTAAGCATCTCACTGACAACCTGCGGACCTACGTCCTCCCTAGCGCGGAGGTTAGATGTCAGTCAGGTTTACTAGAGAGTCAAGTAGGGTTTCGAGATGTAGAGGAGACCAGGTTAAATTATGTGGATAATGTGTCATATTTTCAAATATTTTAAACAATTCAGCACAGATGGAACCAAAGGCGAAAGCCCTGATCGCTTTTCTTGAGTCAGTAAAGATTTGCAATATACTGTCGTTCAAAAAAACAAGGGCTACAGCCAACTGTTCCGCTCTTGAGGGCATATAGTCCCTAACTGACGCAGCATTCATGGTCAAACAACCCACGTGATTGACAGAGAATGAAGGAAGGAAGCAACAAAATTGAGAAGGCAGGGAGATTAACTAGATTGCCCAACGGTTGGCTACCCTACAATAGAGGATTAAGGAAGGGGACAAGAAAGATGAGAAAGAAGGAAGACTAGGAAAAAAGAAGAGGCTAACAGTAATTTCACTGCAGCGTGTAGAATTTCCCTGCAAATCAGAGGCATTCACACAAACCTGTCTTTCTCAAGAAACACAGCAGGGCTTCACAGCTTTGTAGGCTGTCGAGGAATGTGGACACTGCTGTAATAGAACCTGCACAGAAAGAGGCCAACAATCCAGTCACTGCATTGCGTTGACAAGAACTTGTCTGTCTGAGGCAAGTCGAGGACAGCGGCCCAGCAGGTGTTCGATATTTTCACTGGTGCCGCAAACATTGCACGCCGCACTGTCAGTCATTCGAATTAACGTTGTATAAGCTTTCGTGAAAGCAACTCCCAGCCAAAGTCAAAGTGAAAGCAACTCCCAGCCAAAGTCGATAGAGAAGCGAAGCTTCACGTCGATGTAGGCCTGGAGGAGGCCGGGGTTGTACCGAAGGGTGAAGTTCGTGTGGTCTTGTACGTCGTATTCTTGGTCTGTTTCACTCAGTCAGTGTGAGACTGCGGGCCAGCTGACGAATCTGCCTCGCCACGTCCACTCTTGAAAGCGGAATTAAAACGCCGTTTGCTTCTTCATGTGACTTGGGAGCAGCATGATCTGCAGAATCATTTCCGCTTATACCACAATGCCCAGGTAACCATTGAAACACAATGTCGTGGTCTTGTTGTATGAAAAGGTGGTGAAGTTTCACGGTTTGGTAGGTCAACGGGTCGTGACATCCCCGTCGGAGAGCTGACCACAGGCATTGTAACGCTGATTTCGAGTAAGAAAACACGGCCCAATTACTTGGTATTTTTTAAGAGTTGAAGAGTCAGAGTGCTCTACAGAAAGCCTCAAGTTTTTATGTCGTGGACGTTTTCGCATGTGGTGCCTTAAAACACCGAGTTAACCCTTGTGTTGGTATAACCACTGCTCCACCTGAACGGGAAGACGTGGTCGAGCCATTCGCGTAAACGTGCACGTGGTTACTGTAGTTTCGGTCCTGTAGAAATAGACTCGGTTGTTTCAGAGCATGTTCGGTGAGTGCGGTTTTCTCCGCATTCCTGGGATCGTTAAGCAAACTCGCGGCCAGTTCAAGCAGCAAGGTGGTCGCAGTGGCTTTGATGCAGGTGCGTACGCCTTAGTAAACAATGAGCGATGCTTGCAGACAGTGGCACCGTAGTCGTGCGGGTTGTTTGAGTAGTGAGGCTCATCAGGTGGTGGGAAGATGTCCTGGCATAATGCCTGAGGCGCATGCGCATTGTCAGGGTAATAATATGCATCTTCATTGAATCATCCTGAGCGATGGCAGTGGTTTTAGCCGTTGAAGCATTGCGGGGTAATCCAAGGCATATCTTAAGAGCTTGGGCTCGAATGCTCGGAACTGTGTGCCTGTTGGTCTTGCCGGTGTTGGATATTACAGGCAAGATGTACCGCAAAAAAAACGATAAACAGCGCTCTGTAAAATTGCAGCGTGAATGATGTGGGTACTCTCCATTTCTTTCCTCCAAGGATTTTGAACATGTGACATGTTGCGATCAACCACTTCTTCACATAATTAACGTGTGGAGTCCATGACAGGTTTCTGTCTATTATGACTCCCGAAAACCTGTGGCATCTGCTGAACGATATGCGTTCTCCGTTAATTGATATGCTGTAAGCAGACATTGGTTTCCACGTAAACCCTACCACTGCACATTTTCCGCAGGACACCTCGGGATCTTGTTTATGAAGATAGCATAGAGTTGTTGTAGCAGCCTTTGGAAGGCGGGCGCGAAGCTGAAACCTTGTCACACCTGATGGCCAAATACAGACGTCAGGGTAGATAGAAAGCTCTACAGTGCTTGGTAGATGCTAGAGTAGTCAATGAGGGTTAAATTGAAAAGCGTAGGGCTTAGTTCCTTCCTTAGGGACTCCTCAGCTGCTTTAATAATAAGGTGTTGGGCCATTCGCTGTCATCACGTAAAATAATTTCAGCTGTAAGTGACTGCACACCCACATATATTTTGCCACCAAGACCTACTGTTTCCAAAGCGCCAAGGATGGCTTCATGGGTAACATTGTCGTAAGCCCCCTTAACGTCTAGAAACAGGGCGTCACACAGTCTCTTAGGCTTTCTGGTGTTGAAGTTATGTGACCAGGTGAACAGCGTTGGCGATTAACGAATGGCCGGGCCTGAATGCGATCATGCATACGGGATAGATTTTCTAGTGATCTAAATACCACCTCATTCGAGTTAGAATCATTCTTTCCATTGTTTTTCCCACACAACTGGCAAGCGTGATAGGTCGGTATGAAGCAATATCCAAAGGAGGTTCACCCGCCTTTAAAGGTGGAATAAGGCGACTTGACTTTCATGCTTGGGGAACCGTACCAGTCTGCCAAGAGTCCTATAAAGGCGTCGGAGTGCTTTCCGGGCTTCGTCTTCAAGATTACAAAGGGCACGGTACGAAATGCCGTCAGGTACGGGTGCTGAAGAACTTCTGCACAGCACCCGTGTGGCTTCTAGCTCATGCATTGAAAACTGGAACTTCATACGGAGATCAAGTGAGGGTGGTGGGTTGTCAAGTGTTTCCGCTCTTGTTTCTGGGAAATCAGACTCGCCGGTAATTATTCTACAGAATAAGTTTGTGACGTCAACCTCACTGCATTGTAAATGAAGCGCCAGAGTCGGGTGCCAGTGACCAAAGGTTGTGCAGAGACCACGGACAGTTCTCCATTTCAGTGTTAGGGGCTTTCGTAGAGCCAACGAGTCGCAGAAGGATTTCCAACGTCGTCAAGCCTGTTTACTTTGTGCTGTTGTATTTTCTTTTGAATGCGTCTAGTCAGCCTCAAATATTTCATTCACTTTGTCCGGGTGTACCTACGTTCGGGATGACGACGTACTGCGCGAAGTTTCTCAAGCTCGATGTCAAAATCAGTGCGCTTGTAACTAGTGAAAAGTGAATGCATGGTATTCTGCAGGGCATCCTTTATTGAGTCTTCTATCTTATAGGATGAGCCATCGCTACAACAGTCTTTCATTACCACTTTGAGTTTCGGCTAATTGGTGTATTTGAGGTCTCTGGAGGGCTTGGAGCTGGTGAAACCTTCTATCCAAAGGTAAGGTGGAATATGGTCGCTGCCTCGCGTTTCGAAATCCCAAAACTAGTGCACTTTTCTTTAATATGAGTGAGAAATCAAAGCAAGGTCCAGGCAGCTTCAATAGCCTGATCCGCGTAAATACGTAGGGATTTTAAAATTAGAAACGCAAAGTTCGTACTCTGAGGCGAAGGACACCAACTTTCTTTCTCTAGAGTTGACCCTAGAGCTTCCCCATAGGAAATGATGCGGAATAAAGTCACTGGGGATCACCCATGGCCTTGGAGTTGGTGTCAGAATACCACGCGAGCGCTCGCAGTCGAGGCAGCTTGATGGAGAGATATAAGCTCCGAGAATCGTGAAAGTAACCTTATTATTCCTGACAGTAAGGCACATATATTCATTCTCTTCATCAGGCGAGACTGTGTGGTGAATATAAGTGAGGTCACGGCACATGAATACAATAACTTTGCTGCAGTCTCCGTGAGTGGAGTACATAAACCACTCATATCCTGACAGTTTGATTGAACCAGACAGGTTGGGTTCGCAAATCACAATAATAGGAAAACGGTTGACAAATACAAACTGTCTTAAATCAGACATGCGCGACTTAAGATTTCTGGCGTTCCACTGAAAGACAGATGCATTCTTGACTTCCACTCGAACCGACGGTGCCTCGCTGGCCGTGGTTTTACCCTAACCCCCGAATGCAGAGATGTTACTTGACTCGTACTTGACTCACTCTTGACTCAAAACAGTGTTGCCGGTCGCCATAAATCATTCTCGAACTTGTGGACGACTTGACGGTGACTTGGCTTGGTCGAAGTCAGGACAAGATTCAAGTCAACTGTGGGGCTAGCTTGAAAGCGGCTTCATGTGTTATGCCAACATGGCCACCTCTCGAAGAGACGTCGCGTGGGGGGGGGGCACTTTTCTGTTTTCTTGCCTCGACGTAAGCGTAGCATTTACTGAGGCGCACTGCCCGCCGAAGATTCGTCGACCCGCTTTACGTGTCTGAGGAAACCCGATCGAGCTCCACGACGAGCAACAATTCCACGATCGGTACAGATTCACAATAAAAACGCTGTGCGGCAGCTGCTGGCTATGTTGCCGCTCCGTGAAAATGGGCACAACCGAAGACCGCTTGTGTTTCCATGCTATAGCTACTGATGGCTCTCAGGTTTCACTGGCGTATTCCAAACAGTCACCGGAAATCTCGTCACATTCCGTAGTCGGCAGTGTGTCGTGCAGTAAGAAAAGTTACGCTACTCATCGGAAAGCACCTGTACGCGATGTTGGTGCGCTTTCCGGAGCCGGCGGCACTTTCGATAGTTATACGGGACCTTTAAGAAGTGGCTTAGTTCTCTGGTGTTACATGTTGTGTCCAGTATACATATGTGCGTATTAATAGCCCCGGCGGTGACGACGCCGAAGTGTTTTGTAACCTCAAATGCTCTTTCTGTTTTTCTAAAACACGACGACATTTTCCGTCTCTTTCGGTACAAAACTGACTCAGCGCTGGGTCTGTGTGCCTCGTCTATCTTTTGATCTCGTCTAAGGCACTGTTTCTCGCTCAGAAAGGCATCGCTTGCAGCACAATGTTACGAAAAATTCCACGCACATAAAGAAAGAGGTGCCCCTATCACGGGTTTCCTGATCATGTGCCTTCCCCTTCACCATCATGCAGCGAGACATTGCTGCACCCTGCGAAACAAAATTCTGCTGAGCTCAATGTCCTGACCCCGCATTTCCTCTTTTTTACCAAGCTGAACAGAAGGATACGAATCACTTTTGTTCCCAGAACTTTTTTTTATTATTCATCTATGACTGTGACCTAGCCCGCTACAAGCATGTTCACAGGCGAACATAAAGGCGAATACCATGAAGATTGCGTTAGCTCGTGAGCCAGGTCAGCGCTAATACATGCCGTGGTGTTCAATTGAAAAACAAAACGCCGAAACAACACAACGCGATGCTTCTTTTGCCTCCAAACAAGCAAGTGCGGAGAAACGCACCGCATTTCGGTGGCCACTAAAACCAGCGGGCAACGGACGCTTTACAGAAGCAACATTGCGCATCGCTGTGCGGCAGGCACCACGTGCCACTCGTTAGACATAAAATGCAAAGAATATGCTTGCGGCACTTTCTTTTTCTAGTTATTTTAAGACGTATGGTCTTCTTTTGCTTAAACACGTGCCTTACGCGAACAAACTCATCGTTAACCTCGTTAGCAGGCGAGCAGCATGTTTATCCTTTGAAGCTCATTCTTGAATTGACCAAGCAAGATAGCCTGAGCATCCATGAAACGTGAAGGCTGACTTGGACGTTTTGAAGTCCACTGCTTGCTTCACGCTGAATTACTCAAGTCAAATCGAAGTCGTGAGCCAACTAACATCTATGCATTCGGGGGTAAATCTGCAAGCACCGGACTCAGGGTGTCCCGCACTTGCAGTGCGGTCTGCACAGATGGAGTCTTCATATTGCTCAGTAGGACATGCATGGCAGTCATCAGCGATTGCAGCAAGTTAATCACTTCTTGATCTTCATTCGTCGCATCACAGGTTTCAGGGGCCGTCGATGGCGGCGGGAATTGATGCGACTCCGAAGTAGGTTGACTTCGTGGAAGTGAGGGCCACTGTTCGGAAGGTGGCACTGCTATCCCTGTTTTCTGTTTCGCAGTATTCGTCTTCATTGAGTTTGGTGTTTGTGGCTCAGCCACTTTGATAGAGGATGCCATCTCTCTATCGGTAGAGCAGTCCTGGCGTGGTCTTCGGCCTCAGCGCCGTAGTCGGCGAAGTGTAGCGGCAGCTTCCTTGTGCATTGAATTGTCCCTCACCATACTCTTGAGTACCGCGTGCTCATTTCACACCCGCGGGCAATCTTTCGATGAGGCTTCATGAGCGCCGTGGCACTTTGGACATCGTAACACGGTGGCACCGCAGGCGTCTTTTGAATGAGATTCAGCGCGCCACAGGCACACAACGCTGTTCTCGTAGACACCTGTTACGTGTCCTATCTTGAAACACTTGTAGCATTGCAGTGGCTTCGGAACGTAAGGACGTACTGAGTGGCGAACATGGCCACATGTGACGTACGAGGGTAGGCTGTCTCCCATGAACTCAAACCTCAAGAAGCGTGAGTTGCCAAGCCTGGTGATGTGCGTGGTGCGAGTGCCATCTGAAGCTGGCTTTATTAATATTGGCAGGTCGTTAACTCGGATGGAAAGATACACATCATATCTGACGCCTACAGTGTCATTACAACGTGTAGCGACCATTGGCCGAACTTTCGAATTGCCGATTTCTGTTATGTGCCAAAGGCTTTGCAGCGCGCTGCGGTGCTTAACGTCTTTCGTGCATTGATCCTCACGTCTCTGATCTCCTTCAGCGCGGTTTTCTCGAGAAGCACAGAAAGAACTTGCTTGTTGAAGAGTCGCAAATTGGACGCAGGGTCTTCGGTTAGGAACAGCATGGTGTGCGGCCAGCGCTGTGGTGCAGTCTTAACGGTGGAAACACTGGCTGGCGTCGCCGTTCGCAGGAGTCCTCGTTTTGTAGTTCGATTCATGACGACCTTGAAGTAATCGTCTGGTGGTTTGAAGCCGTCCGAGTACAAATCAGTTGCCTCGCTGTCCGTGTTACTCGACGCGTTGCCACGTTTCCTGGACGAAACCCGATGTCACGGTTTCATGCCAGGAACAATCTCAGGTGTTTCCAGAAGAATTACCGCAAAAGAGGGAGCGGGAGCTCCCAGGGTTTGCAGAAAAGCCAAATAAAAAAGTGAGACAAGAATACAAGCGTTCTATAAAATAATCACTTCGTCGTCGTCTCACGCAATTGATGAAAATAACTGAAAACCTAGGTGGTGCGTGATTGACAGAAACAAAACACACTGAATGAGGATCATTCGATCCCGATGCTCTTCAGAAGTGTGATGGCCCTGGTCTGGTGCCTGCCTACGTTGTGATGAGGATGGACGTTTCGCGGGAAGGGAGAGACGGGTTGGCAGTACGCTGTTCATTCTCCAGTTGAAGACGGCGATCTTTTACAAGCGCAAGGCTGAGATCTTGAACGGACAGAATATGCATACCAGACGGTGTAGACGACAGGCGCAACAGCTGTGCAATCGCTTGGGCTTCAACGATCTCATCTACGATGTTATGGACACCTATTTGCATAAGACGCTCAGTGCTTGTCTGCGCAGGGATGCCCATCACCCTCTTTACGCTTTTTCTTATCAGAGTTTTCAGCTTCTTCTTTTCGAATCCGTACCAAGAGTGCATGGCAGCAACGTATGTAAATGACTCATGAGAAATACATAAAAGAGCCGCAGTATTTGTCCTCGATGAGTATCTCTCATCTGTTTGAGACCCTATTAATCAACCTAATCACGTCCTCGATTTTGGTTAAAACATTAGCAATACTTGAGCGTTGTACCCACTAGCGTGTGCCAGTGCTTTCTGTCTAGGATACAACGTGTTGGTTTGTCGCGCGTTTGCAGAGCATTGTTCCCAGACGTCAACACATGATTACTGCGAGGGTGTAAGTGGGAGAAGCCTCAGCGTCTTACCCGAACTCTTGCATAGGCCGGAATGCGTTGGGGCGTGAGCGTGTTTCGGGAGTGGTTGGCCAAGCTGTTGCGCATGCGCAGTAATGGTAATTACACACACCGGACTGAACTCCGCCATCAGCTGCTTTGCATCTAATACACGTGATCAGACACGAATGAAACGTTTGCTTCAACGGCTATAAAACCCACAAGATCTGTCTTCCACAGCAATTGCCGGGCCCACTACCCGCTGCACCATGGTCACAAACTCTGCAGGCTTAGCCTGCGCGCCTTTTATATTTCGAGTTTGCTTCTCATAGTATATTATTTTGGGGTTGGAGGAGGAATGCATCATGACCGCGGGCTCCGTGATTGGTTCCTGCATGGCAGCGTTGTTATGCGTCCTGTACATTCGAAACGTTTCGAATTGGAGTACAATTTTCTGAACACACTGCGATGTGGACACCTTCACCAATGCCTCAGCCCAACCGTCGGCTCTGCTCATGGCATCAATTCATACAGAAAATATCTCTGCAACATGCGCCTGCCTCCCCTGACTGTGGTCGCGCGTTCCTTTCTTACTCTCACACCGAAAAAAATTGTGTCCGGTTCACAAAAGGGACAAAACTAGTATCACGTTTTCCTGATATTGAGACGTTGTGTTCTACAACACTTTTTGCATGCCGAGAGATAGTGACCTTAGCCCAACTTGAGCTACCAATCAGTGACAATTACCTCGCTGTTATACTTCATTCTCCAGATTTGGGTGCACGTAAAGAACCCCAGGTAGTCGAAACTTCCGGTGCCCTCCACTACGGCGTCTCTCATAATCATATGGTGGTTTTGGGACGTTAAACCCCACATATCAATCAATTACTTCATTCTCTGATTACGCTGTCATTGTGAACTGATACATCTATCCCGAGGGTTTGTTTATTCATTGACCGTAGACATGAATCGATGGATCGACGTGGCAACAATCACGTTAGGCCGTTCTATAGCGGCCAAGCAACAAAAACATTGTGCTAGCTCTCCAATCTCGTTGTACAGTAGGACGGAGGAAGACGACGAAGCTGTTGCTGCTTGGCCAAGTACCTCTGTCTGCATTTATTGTTTATTTTTGTATATATTACGGCTCAGCACTGCTCAAGACGTCGGACGACTCGAAAAGGTACCTGCCGTATTGGCGACCGACGGGTGCTGCGCAGCCCGCCGCGTCGAAAGGTGCTAGAAGAAACAAAACAAGCATCAGGGAGAGCACCGCCATGACCTCCGAAGGTGTGACACCAGGTCAGAAGCACCAGCTGGTTGCGCAAGCATACCTGGCTGCAAGCGACAACACAGCGTTGAATCAGAGGACAAATCAACTGTCGTCGGGGACCACAACGAGGCTTACCTCACAGATCTAGACATGAACGAGGTTGGTTTCCGCCTTGTGCGACATCGCAAAGACAGGATGGCGGGCATTCCTCTGTTAATTGCTCCAACATCTGAAGAACCTAACTTGAGGCAAGTGAATCCTATTGACCTATACTCGGGAATTGAAAACTATTCTCGGTGGAGCCCCTGTTAAGAGCCAATTCACAGCACAGGGAACCCTGCTCTTGGATATAAAGACAGAACACAGAGCTAATATGCTTCTAGAGAACAACACTATCTGTGGCCTTGCCATATCTGCCCGTGTACCACACAGCTACATGAAAAATACATTCAATATAAAAGGGGTCGGAAGATGGTACTCGGACGAAGAGCTGTTAACCTACCTGAGACCTCAGGGAGTATACCACGCAAGAAGAATCATACGACGGGTCCGAACCTCATCCTCCGAGTGGGAATCAAGGCGCACTGACTCTGTGGTTCTCACATTCGCTCCCAATTCGGAACGTCCAGAGAAGATCAACCTTGGCTTCACCAGACACGAGCTGGTAGACTACGTAGAGACGCCGCCACGCTGTTTTAAATGTCAGCGTTTTGGACATGTTCCTAAGCACTGTCGTGAGGAACAAAGGTGTAAGCGCTGTGGGGGGCCTCATGACCTTAAAACGTGTACAAGTAAAGAAAAACTTGTGTGTGCAAACTGTGGCGGCGACCACCCAGCTAGCTACGGCCGATGTCTAGCACGAACAGCTGCGCAGCGAAGAAATAAGACGTTTGTCCTCGGCCCGAAGACTGTGAACGAACCATCGCTCACAAAGAAAACGTCCGGCGCGCCACAACATGGCGGTTTAGATAACGAGTACACAGGAAATTTTTTTGCGCCTAAATCCGACAAGAGCTGGTACTGAGTCAACGCAAGTGCTCAACGCTAGTAAAAAATGTATCACGAAAGAGTCCACTAAGCGCACCTATGCTGATGCACTGAGCCCACCTGAAGTACCTTCTGGAAGAAAACAGCAAGAAAACCTCGAGCACGTTCTTCGCGCTCTGTTCACCACACTACGTTCACACGTCGCTAAGATGCCTGCGAGTTCAACGAAGGATATGTTGGAAGCAGTCCTGGCTCTAGAGTCAGTGCTACTTTGGTCTGCTTCCACAAACACACAGTAGAATATAGCAATGTCTCGCCCACCTGGTCTACCTCGTCCTTCAAGAGTGCCCTTAATAATGCAATGAAACTGCGCCGGTCTTCTAAAACGTCTGTGCGAACTCAACCTTTTCCTACGCGACATTCCAGTACTGATTCCAGCCCTCTCCGAAGCCGGTCTTCCGAATGCAAGGACGCTCCCAGGGTATACCCGACACGGCAACCCGAACAAAACGTCGTTTGCAAATGGAAGCGCAATGATATACATAAGGCGGGAAATACCTCACGTCGCCTTACCAGTGCAAGACCTCTGTTCCGGCTCACTGGAAGTCGCTGCTGTGCAAGTGTGCCTGGGAAACGGAAAACTGAGTGTGGTATCGGTGTACATAAGCCCACGAAAAAAGGTCTCCATAGAGACTTTCCTAAAGGACCTTTGCACTGGATGTCCCGCTCATCGAAGAATCTGTGGTAATTTTAACGCGCACCATCCACTCTGGGGAGATAAGAGTGTAGATTTTCGAGTCAAGGAACTTCTAGCAGCTTCGGATGCTGCCGACTTATGTGTTGCGAACGATGGCAAACCTACATTTTTCAGGCCACTAGATTCATGGAGTGCCACAGACCTTGTACTTCACTCCACGGACCTTCTGGTATTATCGCCCACGGCTCCAGAAAAGATTGGCAGCGAGCATTTCCCCATCTTCACCAATATTCTGGGATTTCGAACTGCTGGTCGACAATTCTGCAATGTAACACGCTGGGATACCTACAGAGAAGCGTTGAACAAATTCACAGGTGAGCTGTTCGCAGATATTTTTCAAAGCAAGCGAGCAGCAACTTCGTTGCTGAAACTGCCCGATCATTTTCCTGCTCCTGACTTGAAATTGAAGAACCTCTGCGCAGCACGTAGACTGGTGGAGCGGAAAATAATGAGAACAAAAGGAAATCCGTCTGCGAAAATCGAATATAACAGAATAAACGCTGCGATTCGTCGCCATTCAAAAAAAATAGGACGAAATCAATGGGCCGCTTTCTGTGAGAGTTTATCAACGTTTACGTCCTTGACATTGGCATGCGCAGTAATAAATAGTATTTTTGGGAAGATCCGAACACACAGGCCATTCGAAGCACTCGCTTTGAAACAAGGGATAGATTTGCAAACCTTTGCAGAGGATTTGGCAGACGTGTACACATCTGATAGATCAGCAGGAGCGGTGATTCCTCTGTCATCCCAGTTTTTTCACTCGATGAATACGCCATTCACCTTTCAAGAGCTGGATATGGCACTTAGCAAATCCAGAAGACTCTGTGCCCTGGGTCCCGATTTGATCAGCAATAATGCTGACAAACCTACCATATGAGCAAAAAAGGGCCCTTTTGGACATATTTATTCATGTCTGCAGCACGGGAGAGATCCTATTTGTTTGGAAGACATCAAGGGTGGTGCCAGTCCTTAAGTCTGGAAAGGATCCTGCGAGCCTCGCGTCAAATCGACCGGTATTTCTTACATCATGCGTGTCCAAGTTGATGGAAAGATTAATACGTACAAGATTAACTTCGTACCTTGAAGAAGGAAGACGATGGCCATCGTTTATGACCGGATTTCGCTCACGACTGAGTGCCCAGGACAGTATTTTGCACCTAGTAAGCCACATCGAGCACCACTACGTCAGCGGACTCTCGACACTCGCCGTCTTCATGGACGTTGCCAAGGCATATGATTGTGTGCTTCAGGCAGGCATCGTCAACGGGCTCCAAGCCATGGGTGTGTCGGGAAATGCTCTTCGGTTCGTACATGAATTTCTCAGAGACCGCTGTGTCCGTGTTAACCTTGGAAATGTAATGAGCGAAGGGAGACGCGTTTCCATCGGCGTCTCACAAGGAGGTGTTCTATCCCCGTTGCTTTTTAAAGCTGCCATTGCCAGCCTTCCCGACACTCTACACTTAGCTCTGAAAGCAGTTAAAATATCCATCTACGCCGATGACATCTGCATTTGGATCTCATGGTGCCAGCTCAAACGTTTGGCCTGGATAGCACAGAGCGCTATTTCAATAATTGAGCGTCACTTGTTGACACTTGGCCTATATTTATCAGCGGAAAAATCGGCCTTCATGCTCTTCCCGGGAGCGCGACGGAAGTCAACACGTCTGTCGCTGAATATTCGAGGCCACTTAATTTGCTGTGCAACAAGTGTCTGTTTCCTGGGCATTACCATCGACGACAAGCTATTATGGCGACGTGCGGTTGATGGTATAGTCACTGCATCAGTGCAAAGGATCAACGCTCTTCGTCGCATGGCAGGGGTCTGTTGGGGCAACAATCCTATGTCCATGCTTAAATTGAATGATGCGCTTATAACAGCCCGCATTCTTTATCAGCGGCCCCAGATATCACCATCACCAAGCCAGTTCGAACGCCTAGAGGTGGTGCACAGAAAGGGTCTAGGCTTGGCGATGGGAGTCCCTCAGGCGGCTTCAAACACGAAGGTCACCATTGAAGCCGAGTCTCTTCCGCCCCACTTTTTGGCGTCTCAGGCCTTATTGACGCAGCTGTCAAGACTGGGCGAGTCCTTCGCAGGCACGGTGCTTCTCCGGCGGCTAAGAGCAAGAACAGCCTCACATTTCAATGCGGCACTAAGCACATTTCGATATTTAGTCTTGAAACTGCCTAAACGGCGCCCTATGGACCCTATAAAATATCATCATCAAACGCCGGAAGAAGAAGAAAGAAGACTGCTGCCTGGAGCGAGCGCGCGCTACTTCACTTCTTCCAATAAACCGTATTCGTTCAAAGCAGTCCCTGGTCTCGATCGTCTTAAAAATGGTGCCGTGAACCAGGATACTACCTCCTCGCGGCAAGAAAGGTCAACCTGCCACAGAGCAGCAGAGAAGAAGACGGCGGAGGAGCAGAGGATCGACCTGGATCGAGCGACGAGACCACGGTGGACAGTACGAGCATCAGAACGAACGATTGACAAGTAAGGAGTCATTGTTAACTGCCTCAATATGAGCAAAGAAGTGATAACAAAGAAAAGAAAAGCGCTTCGCTCCCAGATCACGCGACTGATTAACGCAGCCGAGCAGCAAATTAATGATGGAGCCAACCGGGAGCAGCTGCTTACAGCGCAGGCGCAGATTAAAGCAATAAGCGACAGTCTCAAGAGCGCAAACGAGCAAATGGAAAAGTTTCTAACAGAAGACAATGCCGAAGCTGAATTCAAAAGCGTCATAGAGTACGACATGAAATTAACGGCTATCTTATCTGTAATAGAAACCAGACTTCGACAGCCTGAACAATCGGATTCAAGCGATAGGACAAGGCAGGTGATGCCCTCAAGTACAGGACAAGAAGCAACGGAACTAGTTAAGCTACCAAAGCTTGAAATGATAAAGTTTGGGGGGAAAACTTTGGAGTGGAACCGCTTTTGGTCTGAGTACGAGTCAGCAGTTCACCTGAGACCGAACATGAGCAAGGGACAGAAGTTCAATTACTTGTTAGCATCACTAACCGGAAAAGCTGCGGCTGCTATTGAAGGACTTCAGTACTCGGCAGAGGAAAATTATGATAACGCAATCAAAGTACTGCAAAAAACGTTCCGCAATCGAGAACATTCCATTGAAATGCACATGAATGAGCTATTGAGTTTGGAGAAAGTGAGGTCTGTTCAAGATACCGATGACTTAAATAGGCTAGTACAGAGAGTGCAAGTTAACATATTGGCACTCAAGTCACTAAAAGTGGAAACCGAGAGCTATGCGCCGATGTTATTACCGGTATTGAAAAGAGCAATTCCACCAGAATTATCAGTGCAGTTCAAGTCAAAAGAGGCTATGAGAAGCAGCTCAGCTTCAGAAAATGGCGAGCAAAACAACGCAACGGGAAAGGCGTGCGAGGAAAAGCTGGACAGGCTTATGTTATTCTTAAGAGAGCAAGCGGCTTTTCGTGAAGAAACACAACGTGAACAAGAGAGGATAACTGCAAAACCAAGAGAGAACCGCGGACAGATGCGCACAACTTCAAGCTTCTATAGCTCAGCGGACAGAATATGCTTATTCTGCAAGCAGAAATCCCACGCAACCGAAAACTGTGAAAACTGTCGTAGGAGCATTCCAATGAATGCAAAGAAAGCTATGCTTACCGAAAATAGAGCATGCTTTAGATGCACGCGACCAAACCACACTGCACGTATTTGCAAGGCCCAAGTAAAATGCAAGCAATGCAATGGACGACATGCCACGTCAGTGTGTAGAACGGTGATGCAGAAAACAAGGGCAGAGCTGGTCTCAACAGCGCAAGCCGAAGCGACGACATCTACGCTACAAGCAACCGAAAATATCAAGCATAAGTTTGTGCTTTTGCAGACGGCTGTAGCGTGCGTAGAAGGAGAAACATGTGGCCGACATTGCCATTTGTTATTAGACAGCGGAAGTCAACGTTCATTTATTGAAGCGGGATTAGCGAAAGAAATAGGTGCGAAGGTGTTGCGACAGGAGAGGCTGACGATTGGTTCATTTGGAGGAGACGAAAAGGTCAAACTAATGAACGTGGTGCAAGTGACTGTAGGATCAAGAGAAACAAGCACGTTAACAGTGATTGAAGCGTTACAAGTCGACGTCATCTCGCACAGTTGTATACCCACTCCAACTAAGAAACTCAGCGAGAAAATGAAACTGCTAAATATGCAAGTGGCTTATCACAGGACCAAGACGACTGCAACAAATTCTGTAGAACTACTGATCGGCTCAGACTATTATTGGGAATTTTTTACTGGTAGAACTCAAAGAATCGAGGACAGACTGATGGCTGTAGAAACTATACTGGGATGGGTAATGCAAGGGCCGTCAGAGCAAAGCAAGACAAAACTAACACATAATCAAGCAGTCATGGTTCTGAAGGTCGAAGCTGCGGAGACAGAACTCCAGCAAGAGCTACAGAAGTTCTGGAGCCCGAAGTCAATGGGGATCACAAGAAATAGTTTGGATAACACCAAAAATGAAGTGGTCGAAGAATTCGATCGCAAGATTGTACAGCAAAACGGTCGCTATCAAGTCAGCTTGCCATGGAAACAGGACGTAAACTTGGAAAGCAACAAGGAAAATGCGATAAAAAGACTACAGCAACTGACTAAAAGGCTGAAAAAAAATGAAGGCATGCTGTATCGCTACGACAAAGCTATATCAGAGTACATGGCAATAGGAGTCGCAGAGGAGGTCCAAGAGCCATCAGAACAGCCAAATGCACTTTGCTACTACATGCCACATCATGCGATCATTAGAGAGGACCGAGACACAACAAAGGTTCGAGTAGTGTTTGACGCCTCATCACATTCTAGAAAAGGCATGTCTCTAAACGAGAACCTAGAGGCAGGACCCAATTTGAATGAGGACATGCTATCGCTGGTCATTAATTTCCGAAAAGAAAAGGTGGCGTTAGCTGGAGATGTTGAAAAGGCATTTCTACAAATCTCTATACATGAAGAGGATAGAGATGCAATGAGATTTCTGTGGTGGAAGCATGACGCTGAAGGAAGGTTAATGAATGAAATGCAAACATGGCGCATGACAAGAGTAACGTTCGGAACAACACCAAGCACGTTTATACTGGCAGCTACAATTAAACACCATTTGAAACAAGTGGAAGACCAGTTTCCTGATACGACAAGGACACTGCAGAAAGCAATCTACGTGGATGATGTCATTTTGGGAGCAGCAACGCTTGATGAAGCAGTTAAGTTGTACAAAGAGGCAAAGCAAGTGTTCAGAGAGGCAGCGATGAATTTGAGAAAATGGACGTCCAATGAAGAGCGATTAAACAAAATAATTGATGAAAACGAAAGAGACGATTCTCACATAGATATTCGATCTAGAGGATTTACAATGCTTCTGGGCTTGATATGGAAACACTCAAAGGACATGATTTGCTTCCCTATTGAAAAGTGGAATTTATTAACAGATACAACGCACTTGACAAAAAGGGCTGTGTTACAAACCACAGCGAAGATATTTGACCCACTCGGTTTGTTGTCGCCATTCACAGTACGTGCGAAAATAGGACTGCAGAGACTGTGGAAAATGAACGTAACGTGGGACGACCAGCTCCCTAAAGATGAATGCGACAAATGGAAGAACCTTACGTCTGAAGCGGAGGACTTACGAGTTCTAGAAATCCCACGATGCTACGCAAGCAAGAATCAACCAGTACAAGCATACAAGCTGCATGTATTTGCCGAAGCAAGTCCATTACCATACGGAGCGGCAGCATACTTGATAGCAGTATACCACGATGGAAGCAAAGAATCAAGGCTAGTAGCAGCAAAAAGCCGCGTAGCTCCAATTAAAGAGCTGACATTGGCGCGACTTGAACTGATGGCAGCGGTGGTAGCATCAAGATTATGCGACTACGTCAAAGGTCACTTCAACGAAAGCTTTCAGGAAATACACTGCTGGACGGACTCGATGATTGTGCTGCACTGGATCAAGGGAGCAAGCAAAAGAGATCAGTTTGTTGCCAACAGAATCGCAGAAATTAGAGAAAAAACACTTCAAGCAAGCTGGTCATTCGTTCAAAGTGACGACAACCCTGCTGACCTACTTACACGAGGAATAAGCGCAAAGGCATTGATAACGTCAAAGTTATAGTGGAATGGTCCCGAATGGATAGCATCACTGGAAAAGAACTTAGTAAGCATAATTGGCACAAATACAGACGTGGAAGACCAGCATAAAACACAATGTCACCAATGCATGGGAAGATCCGAAATTGCGCCAATCTTGGAAATCGAAAGGTATTCATCATACGGACGGCTTATAAGAGTGACAGCATGGGTGTTCAGATTCATAA